>NC_056734.1:448575069-448645069 GCF_019279795.1 Protopterus annectens | reverse complement strand
GAATCTTGATGAGTGGATGGGGGATCGTAGGTTTACCCCGGGTATCACTTCTGTGTCACTGTTAGACAGAAGCGCAGTATACTAACCTCGAAAAAGGGCATAGCAAAATTAATTTAAAATGGGTGGCGAAAGCCATACACACTCTGGCTAGGCTTATAAATGCCCTAGGGCAGATAGCCTAGTATGAACCTATGAACCTATGAACCTATATATATATATATATATATATATATATATATATATATATATATATATATATATATATATATACACACACACACACACATACTGATATATATATATATATATATATATATATATATATATATATATATATATAAACACACACACACAGGCACACACACACACATACATACCTATATATATATCTATATACATACATATAGATATATATATATATATATATATATATATATATATCGGTATGTGTGTGTGTCTATATATATATATATATATATATATATATATATATATATGTATGTGATTATGTAGGTGAAACATCTAACAGTTGTAGAATGTTAGAGTACAGGCTACTTCAACGATTATACCACAAACATTTTAAATACAAATTTTCACCTACATTATTTTCTTATATTCATTAACACCTAAGTGCTTGACCCGAGTAGACCCTGATACTACTGTGCTCTTTCAAAATCTCAGCCCATCTAGTTCTATGGCACTTTGGAAATAACCTCTTGTTTGCACATCTCATATGAAAAATTTTTGAGGAAGTGAATCATGAAACTATTCCCTTCCAATTATCTTTCATAAAGATATACATAATTATACCTTTGATTAGGGAGAGTTTTACTATGTGCGTGTTTAATTTTTCATACTTTGTTATTAATGCACTGGCTTATTATGGACATAGTGCAGTAATCCCTCAATACCTGATTACAGACGGGTGTCTTCTTGAGCCTGCAGTCCACAAAATCTATAACATGTGGAGATATATTAACTATCCATCAATTATGCCCTTTTTGTTTCATTTCGTTGATCCCTTTTGGACATATTAAGGAACCTTGTACACTCAACCCTTTTCCTATCAGCATTTATTCATTTTCTCATTACAATCATTAAGACTGATTTTCAACAGTCATCTAGCTTTACCCTGTTTAACTTTTGGCCCTGAACATCAGCTAAAGCAATATTGAGTTCACTTAATAATTCATTCAAAGGGGCCTGCTAAATTTGAGTCCAAAATTACTCACATTTAGTGTGTTCACCAGCAGTATATCAGAACGTACGTATTCAGCAAGGTGACTTTAACTATTTCTTGTAATGTAAGAAGTTAAGAAGCATTTTTTTCACAATCTGCCATTTCCTGAGATATAGTTAAAGGTCACATATGAGAGGGCTCACACTGCTTCAGTGTATTAATTATTTATTTATTTAGTTATCTATTATTCATAGGTTCATAGAATGATACTAGGCTGCTGGCCCAGAGGTCCTTATAAACCTAGCCAAGAATTTTGCCCATGTTCCCTCAAAGTCAGCACCTGTTTCTCCTGTCCAGCAGAAACACAGGTGGGATTCCAGGGGTGTATTTTCTGTTTCCCATCCAGTCATTCAGGTTCCTCTTAAAGAGGGCTAGTGAGGTACTCTGCTTGACATGGAGAGGGAGTGTATTCCACAGATGGTTGAGTCTTTGGGACACAAATCTATCCCATCAACAAGTTCTATTATTTTCACAGACCAGGTTGAGGCCTTGCATGTGATTTGCTCAAGTGAAGTTTGACTTACAGATATGCAGCAACTCCATCAAGGCTGGGTCTGAGATGGCCTTGTATGCCAGACACAGGTCACCTCTGAGCAGTCTGTATGAGACTAAGTACAAGGACAGGGTTTTTAGCCTATCTGTATAGGACAGGTGTTTATAGATTTTGCTGGTCAGGAACCTCTGTGGTCTCTCCAGCTGCTGCATGTGCTTGACAAGGTACATGCGGAAGGAGACATTGTACTCAATAATGTGTCTGTGGAGGAGTACAGGGGTGTTATGGCCTCCATTTTCCTGGTTGAAATACCCTTGCTTATGAGTTGGGCCATGAAGAAAAGCTTCTGTACAACAGAGGCAACGTGGTGGTCAAAAGTCAGGATGCTATCAACCTGGGTGTCCAAGTCCCTCACAACTGATTGCGTGCGTAACACAGTACATTGTTGTTAATGTGATAATTAGTGAGGATGCCATTTTCCCCAAAGGGGATAATGACACATTTCTTTGCATTCAAGTTTGAGGCCATGCTTCTGGCACCACCCATTAGTTTGTGTAAGGCCCTCTTGGAGGATGTTTACAGCACTAGAGGAATCTAAGACAGTGCCCAGCTTGCAGTCATCTGCAAACTTTGTCAGCCACAGACCACTGGTTTTGTCTTGCACTCAAGAAAAGTACATCACAAACAGAAGAGGCCTCAAGACCATTCCTTGGAGTATGTCGCTCATTACAGCTATGCTCCTAGAGGTGGCTTCCCCTCTTTTTTTACAGAGTGGATTTTATCAGTGAGCCAGTTAGCTATCCATCTGGTAACATATGGGTAGATGCTTAGCTGGGAGAGTTTATCTATTATGCCTGAGTGGGGAATAATGTCGAAGGCTTTGGCTAGGTCAAGTTAGGTGGTGTGCACCATCTTTACCTCATCCATGGCCTTGGTGACTGTTTCGAAGAAGTCAACCAAGTTTAACAGGCTTGATCTCCCTTTGAAAAAAACAAACTGTGTGGGGTCAACAGTATGGAATTTGCCAATATCCTTGTTTATAAGGTCCATGATAATGCATTCCATGGCCTTGCAGACCTAGGTAGTTATGCTGATGGGCTTATAATTGCCTGGATCAGTGGACAGTCCATCTTTGTGTAGAGGGATGACAGTGGCTGTCCTCCATTCAGCTGGGACAAAGCCGGTGCTCAGGCTCTGGTTGAATAGGGTGCCTAATGGTGCTGAAAGCTCATGCCTGCATTCATGTAGGACACAGCCAGGGATGTTGTCAGATCACATATTTTTTGCCTTTGAGAGGGCATTCAAGACCTAATCCCTGGTGATGGGGGGGGCAGGTGTTTAGGATGCCATGGTTTACTGATGGGGGTACAGGGATGGTGAAGTTTTTGCTGAATCTATCTGCCAGCAGGCTAGCTATAATTATAGCATTTGCGTATGTGGTGTTCTTGACCACCAGTTCAAAGCAGATTTGGGTGTTACACTTGAGATTGTGGACGTATGTAAAGAAGGCTTTGTAATTGTACTTAGTGGATGTGGTCAATTTGGACTAGAGGTTAGCCTTAGAGGATTTCACCAGTGGCCTTATTTGCTTGTTCAGACAAAGGAGAGATTGCTTTCAACTTGGCACCTGCTTCTTCTTGGTGCTGGACAGCAATTTTTTTCCTTTTATTATAGACTCTGTTTATAACTGATGTCCACCAGACAGGTTTACTCTTCCTTGAGGAAGATGATTTGGTCCTGTTAGGTATTGCTGAGTACATGCAGCTATTTAGGTGCTCATATAGTTTTTTTGGTGTAGGCTTGGACATTAGTGCTAGTTCCAACTGAAGGAATGGTGGCTGTGAAGCTACTTACATATGCTCTCAGGAGATTGTAGTCAGCTTTGGAAGTTTTTTTTTTGTTTGACCCTAGCAAGGGGTGGGTCGGGGAGGTGGTGGCTTTGAAAGTGATTGCTTTATAGTCGGATTTTACCAAAGAGGATAACACTGTAGGGGTGCTACAATGGCTATTCATGTTGGTTTGTACCTGGTCCAGGATATTTACACCTCTTGTAGGAGTGTTGACCAGCTGATCCAATGCATTGGCACTGATGAAGTTAAGGAATCTCTGAGCATTCGTGTTTGGGCTAGAATACGTCTTGCACTCTATGGTTGGGTAGGTAAAGTCACCCAGATCCAGAGTAGAGGGTTGAATCTTGATGGATTCAATTAAGTCCAGATAAGTGGAGTGGGTGTCCTGAGTCATGATTGGGGGTCTGCAGCTACCTATGATTTTAACAGATGTTTTTTTCAACAGTTAACTGCACTTGGAGTGTCTCCTATATATCATACTGTTTGACCAGCCTGGAGGTGTATATGTCTTTGATAAATATTGAAACTCAACCTCCTTTGGCTTTGTAGCCCTCCATTTGAGGTCTGAAAGTATGGTCGGATGAGTAGCCTGGTATGGCTGAGGTACTCTCCACAGCTTTGCAGCAGGTTTCAGTGACTGCACAAATGTCAGCAAACTCCAGGGTGAACAATGCTTGCAATGAGTGCAGTTTCATGCTAAGACTCCTAGCGTTAGCAACATGACCTTTAAATTTCATTTTAGAAGAATTTTTCACATTGGTAATTTTGTCCTAATGACTTTACCTAAAAAAGACACTATGGGGAAGGCAAGACCCTTTGCCAGTAGCCTGAAGGCCAGGGGAGACTTACGAAGGCCATCTCTGGCAAAGCATCATGGTCTGTCAGTCATAGATTCATAGGTCCATAGGCGTTTACTAGACTAATGACCACAAGGGCCTTTTTAAGCCTAGCCATGCATCCCAAATCTCTGACAAGTTCTGATTCCCTTGATAAGTGTAAGCAGGGGCTTGGGAGATGAACCATTTACAGTTTACCTGTATCCATTAGAGACATAGGTGCCAAACCAGGGCCAAATTTCTGGTTTCCATACAATTGTCCAGGTTGCACTTGAATTGGGTTAGGGAGGAATTCTGCTTCACATGGATGGAGAGCCTGTTCTATAGACAGGGTAGTCTCTGAGATACATACCTATCTCTCCAACAGGTCCTAATTATATCACAGGCAAGGTTTAAATCTTTAGAATGGGTAATTCTGGTGCTGTTTGTTTTGTGGATATGCAGGAGATTCATCATAGCGGGTCTGACAATGCCCTGTATGCTAGGCATAGATTTCCCATGAAAAGCCTG
This sequence comes from Protopterus annectens, assembly GCF_019279795.1. Classification (NCBI taxonomy): domain Eukaryota; kingdom Metazoa; phylum Chordata; order Ceratodontiformes; family Protopteridae; genus Protopterus; species Protopterus annectens. The sequence continues at coordinate 448,640,140 of NC_056734.1, read as the reverse complement.
TAGGAGACAGAATACAGGGATATGGCCTTGAGGCAGTCTGCATAAGACTATTACTTATGCCCTGTATTCTTTAAGTGAGGAACCTCTGTAGATGTTCCAATTGTTGGATATGCCTGGTAAGGTACATACCAAAGGAGGCACTGTACTCATGATAGGTCTGATGAATGCCGAATACAGTGGAACAATGACTTCCTTGGTCTTAGATGTCACACCTTTGTTTATAAGTTGCACAACATAGAATGAATTCCTCACCACTATAGACACATAATGATCAAAGGCTAGATTACTATTTATGTGTGTCCCTAAGTCCCTGACTACTGGGTCAACTTTAAGGGTGTGTTGTCAATATAATAGTTACCAGGGATGGCTGACTTCCCAGAGGTTACTATTATGCATTTCTTGGCATTAGTTTTAGTCCATGTCTCTGATACCAGTTGTTTGTTTGTGTCATCCCCTCCTGTAGAATGTTTGTGTCAGTGTGAGATTCAGTAACAGCTCCTAATTTGCAATCATCTGCAAATTTAGTCAGCCAGAGACCACTGACATTGGCCTTGACTTCTGATAAGTAAATGACAAAAAGGAGTGTCCCAAAGACTGATCCCTGAGGGACTCCACTTGTGACTGGCCTTTTTGTAGAGGTGGACTCCCCAATTCTAACTTCCTGGGTCTTGTATGTGAACCAGTTGGCTATCCACCGGGTGACATATGGGTTTGTACCTAGCCTCTTGAGTTTTCCAACAATGCCAAGTGGGATATTGTGTCAAGTGCCTCAGCCAGGTCAAGGTAGGCAATGTGAATGATTTTGCCCTCATCCATTGCTTTGGTGATCTTCTCAAAGAAGTCCACCAGGTTGAGTAGACATCATCTGCCCTTGACGAAACCAAACTGGGTTGGATCTAGTGTCTTGAAGTTTACTATATCTCTGCTGATCATCTCCATGATAATTCTTTCCATGACTTTACATATAAGACTAGTGAGACTTGTAGGTCTGCAGTTTTCAGGGTCTGTAGATGGCCTACCTTTGTGCAGAGGGATGACTGTTGCCTTTCTCCATTCATGAGGCAGGAAGCCTGTTTGGAGGCTACAGTTAAACAGTAATTCCAGAAGCCCACATAGGTCATATTTCATGCTATTTAGAAGGCATCCTGGGATATTGTCTGGGCCCACTAAATCAGTGTTCTTGGTCTTACAGAGAGCATTAAGGACCCGTTCCCTTGTGATGGTAGGGGGAGTTATATTTAATATTTCCTGAGGGAAGGTTAAGGGGGAGAGAGGAATAAAGTTGAAGCTGAATTTATCAGCCAGGAGTTTTGCTATATCTTCTGGCTCAGTATAGGTGGCACCATTTAAAATGAGCTCTGCACACAATTGTGTATTGCCTTTGAGGTTGTGAGTATAACTAAAGAATGATTAGTGGCTGTCCATGGCATAAGAGGCCACACTTACCTCAAATTTGGCTTTGGTAGACTTTATTTGTCCTCTGAGTTGTTTGTTCAGTTTGATGAGAGTGCTTTTATACTCCTGGGTGCTGAACCTCCTAATTTTTGCCATGATTTTCTTCCTCATGTTATGCAGCTGATTGATTTTGTGATTTCACCAGGGTAACTTGTTTTTTGAATTAGTTCTGTACGTCTTCCTGGTGGGTACAGCTGCCTCTATGCAGCTATTAACATGCTTGTACAAGGTTTTTGTGATCATTTCTGCATAGGCAGCAGTGTCCTTAGGGTTTATGGGGACTTGAAATTTTGCCAGGTTCTCACTTAATAGCAGGAGGTTAGCCTTAGAATAGTTCCTGAATATTCCAGATTTAGCTGGGAGTTCAGGTTTTATTTTTACTTCAAAGCAGGCCATTTTCTGGTGTGACTTTACCAGGGAAGGTATTACAGAAGGGGGTGTGCAGCAGTCTCCCATATTAGTGAGGACCAGATCCAGTATGGTTGCACCCCTGGTTGGTGTACGGACTGTCTTATCCAGGTTGTTTGCTTTTGCAAAATCCAGGAATTTCTGTGCATGTAAGTTTGGTGTCGTACAGGATTCCCAGTTAATAGTGAGGTAATTAAATCACCCATGGTATTGGGCTGGATGATTAGTGTTTCTAATAAGTTTAATTACATGGAATGGGTTTCCTGGGTCATAGAGGGGGACCTATAGCTTGCAAGGAAGTGGTATTGGATTTTACTTATGGTGATTTGAACATGTAGCAGCTTAACTGCATTGTCCTGTTTGACCAGCCTTGAAGTATATTTATTTTTGATGTAAAGAGACACCTCCACCTTTAGTCTCTGCCTGTGATGTAGCTGGCCTAAATGTGTGAAAGGCATTATAACTTTGCACTGTGTTGGTGTGCTCTTGATGGTTTTAAAACATGTCTCAGTGATCACACAGAAATCAGCATTTTCTGGGGTAAAGAGAGCTTCTAGGGAGTGGAGTTTTTTGTTTAGACTTCTAGCATTGAGCTGTCAGATACTGGATCCCCTTAGAATGATACCAGAAAATAAGTCAGTTGTGAAAGTCAATCATTTTCTGTTTGTTTGACGCATCATTCTGGGTGACGGTAGGATGCTGCTTAAGGCTAGGGACATACCTGCCTGGGACACATATCCAACAAGCTCAATCATGTTTCTCTTTACGTACTCCAGAGAGGTACATCTCAAGTCATTCACACCAACATGGACTATGAAAGAGTCATAACAGTACCTGTTGTTAAGAGACTTGAGTTACATGGGTGATATGGTGAATTCTAGCACCTGACAAGCAACTTACTGTGGCTTTCTCCTTGTCTAGCCTTGGTGAGGGGCACATCTGTGTGTCTCATGGTAGAGTCTCATATGACTAGTATGTTGGGTTTGTGGCTGGGCTTACAGGTAGTGAGACCCAGGCATGTGTACTATGTGTGGTGCTTGGTATCTATCTATCTGTCTATCTATCTATCTATCTATCTATCTATCTATCTATCTATCTATCTATCTATCTATCTATCTATATTTGTTTACTGGGAAAGTTGAACTGGGATAAAACCCTTTTTCAGTGGTGACCAGGCAGAAAAACTCCACATTTAACCCCTGTTTTGACATATACATAGAATACAGTTAAATGACATGAGAAGAAATACAAAATATAGATAAGGTGCATACATAAGAAAAAAAAGCTTTACAATTGCTTACATGAACATCATTTATAAACAGAGCATGTACATAGCTTGCGTAGGTATATACAGTGTTGAACATTCATAAGAAATAGGCACAGGCTTGTATATAGAAAAGAGAGATATAATATTGCAAATTATACTATAATGTTGCCTGCAAGTTCTAGCAATTAAATAATGAAAAAGAGGCAGTTTGACTATGGAAATATTAGAAAAGGGGAAGGTGGGTGATAATGTAATATAGTATGATATGTTAGTAGTACAGCAACTATGACAATATTGCAATATTTAAGAATAAGAAGTAAAGGAATTAGAAAAGTGGGAAAGGTTGGGGCTACTTAATCTGTTATAAGGAGTATTAGTTTTGGAGAGATGAGGAGAGAAAATAATGAAACTGACAGAGGAGGACAGTGGTATAAAGAATGTGCAAGATAACAAAGAAAAATCTACATCAATGAACTGAATTACTGCTTAGGAGAAATGTTTATTTTTAAAGTGCTTTGGTTATAGTTCCTTCAACAAATGCTAGATAAAATCAGGAGCACTCCAAATCTGAACCAATTAATCACTCTATAATTTTATTTTTTGTTAATATATGTGCCCTATTGTATACCCTATTAAAAAATAAATTCCTTCACTTACCTTCACATCAGTTGGTCTAGCCTACCACAGCTCTCCAACATGCAAATAGGCAAGAGTTGTCTAATATATATTCCAACATGGATGGTCAATGCCACAAATTTAACTGCTGCATGTATGGCACAGGTTTAAATAACTGCCCGTACCAGCTGTATACATTCTATAAAAGACAAGTGTGTCATGGCCTGAACAACAACATAGCTGTTTTCTCTCTCTCGCTCTGTCTCTCTCTGTATATCAGAACATCTAAGGTTAATAATATAGATCAGAAATAAATAAAAGGTAGAGTAGAATAACATAAATCCAAAAAAACTTGGTGCAGATGGTGTCTAATTCAGAAAATGATAATTTGGGCTAGCTGTACATTTTTGCCAGTCATTTATTGATTTGAATTTCAAGGCACTTTAAACCATGCTGACTTTGCTTTTAATAAATGAAATATAGTGTCAGTGTATTCTACAAGAAGAACACAATCTTTATGATTTCCTGAATTCTTCTGATACTTTAAATATCAGGCCAGCAAACCTACATCAGGACAGATTATTCTCAAAACTGCCAGCTCATGTTTCCAAGTCTTCTTTTACATCCGTAAAACTGTCTGTGCCCCAAACTGTTTTGCTTTGTGTTGATTTTGATGTTTTTACTGATATTTGTTTTATTCACTTTGGATTCCATTACATCCTTGTTCTGCATTAGTATATACTGTAACTTGGCATTTAATTTCAGAAATTAATTTAAAGATTTCCAGGGATATTTACTGATACCTCAGTGACTGGATGTAAAATGTTTGTATTGGCAGAGTTGAAGAAAAGACAAGAAATTGGAAAGCATTACCGCTGACATGAAACTGCATTAAAATACTGCAGAAAAATTATTTTGTGTAGTGATATCATTTAATAATAAGTGCTCATAGCTTCATCCATATGAAAATAAACCATTTCCTACCCACTGAAGTGAAAAGGGAACCAATCACATTATAGCAGAATATTTCTCATTTATGGGAAAACATACAGTCAAGGCAACTATAAAAATCAGACTTTTCTGTACTTTCATTTGCATGATTGATGGTCAATTACATCTTACAGTGCACTGCAAACATTCTGTCTTCAATTTACTTGGACAAGCTCCGTCTTGCACTATTCAACTGTTTCTGTAGATGTAACCTTAAGGGCATTTAGGAAACCAAGTTACTGAAAAGGAAAAAGGAGTAATGCTAGAAACAAGGAAATAATAACAACAGATTGTAAAGATTATTGTAATGCACAATGTGGACAACGTCAATGCCCTCTGGCTGACTAAATGTGCACATGATTACAGATTAGGAGCAGTCATAGAATCCCCCACTGACACAAATATTCTCCAGTAAGGGCAGACACAGACAAATAACTGGTGTCAGAGCCATGAACTAAAACTAAATGCCAAGAAATAAATACTAGTAGCCTTCAGGAAGTCATTCACCTCTGGTAACTAGCATATTGACAACATGCCTTTAAGAGCTGACCCAGTAGTCAGGGACTTGGGGACACACATAGGCAGTAATCCAGCCTTTGGCGATCATGTGTCTACAGTAGTGAGAAAATCATTCTATATTATGCAACTTATGAACAAAGGTATGGCATCTTGGTCCAAGGAAGTCATTGTTTCACAGTATTCAGCATTCATCAGACCTATCACTGAGTACAATGCCCCCTTTGGTAAGTACCTAACCAGGCACAACCAACAATTGGAACATCCACAGAAGTTCCTCACTAAAAGAATACAGGGTGTAAGTAACATGTCCTATGCACACTGCCTCAAGGCTCTCTCTCTGCATTCTGTCTTCTACAGGCTACTGAGGGGAGATCTATTGCTGGCATACAAAGCATTCTCAGAGCTCACCCTGACAGACCTCCTGCATATCCACAAAGCAAACAGCACAAGAATTACCCTATTCTAAAGACTTAAACCTTGCTTATGATTTAAATAAGACCTGCTGGAGAGAAAGGTATGTATCCCAGAGACTACCACTTATCTGGAACAAGCTCCCCATCTATGTGAAGCAGGGTTTGTAACTTGGACAATTGGTTGGAGAACAGGACATTCAGCTGTGGTTTGGCACCTATGTCTCTAATGGACACAAGCAGTCTGTAAATGGTTTACCTCCAAGGACAGTGCTTGTAAATGTTTCATCTCCTAAGCCTGTGCTTACACTTATCAAGGGTATGAGAACTTATCAGAAATTCAGGATGCATGGCTAGGTTTAAAAACATCCATGTGGTCATTAGCCTAGTAAATACCTATGAACATATGTATGGTATACATTATATGTTTTCTTGAGTCACCTTACATGGCATCATCTGTCTTTTTTTGCTTTTTTAAATGCATTGTCACCATTCATGTTCTAGAGTCACTGAGTCAGTACAAAGCTCACCAGTAAAGGTATGTATACTGCAAAAGTATTTCCCTGATTATGATCATGAACTGATGGTTGGTGTATACCACATATTATGATAGCAAGACTTGTAGCAAGAAATTCAGTGTGAATTTGTTATGAGGCACTGTTAAAGGCAAGGTGTGGAAACCAAATGACAAAGACATTTGCCTTGATAAGGTTTTAAGTTGTTAGGTAAATTAGCGAGAAATGTCTATTGGGGGTATTCATAGCAATATGGAGAAAAATGCATATCCCAGATGACAGAGGAATAAGCATTCTAGAACCAGTGTACAAGTAAAAGGGGCAATTGCACCTGTGGGTAGTATAGAGGTATCAAACTCCTGTCACACTGCATGAAAGATTTGGAGATGGTGATTGACAAATGAATATGCAGAGTAGTAAGAAAGTTAAATGGTTGATGAGCAGTTCATATACAGACCAGGATGAAGCACAATTGCATGATGTTTGCACAGCGACAGATAATGGCTAACAAGCTGGAGTTGAGTCATGTACTGGTCTGAGGAATAGAAACATTGATAGCGTTAGTGCAGGCTATGTACAAGGACCCCTGATACAAGTATGAACAGTGTTCGGACTCACAGACAGATTCTTAATAGGAGTGGGTGTAAATCAGGGTTCAGCTCTGAAATGACTGCTGATCAAACTGTTGGTGGATGACATTAGCAAACAGGTCAGAAGGGAGAGATCAACAAAACTGCTGTATGCAGATAATGTGATATTGCAAACAGATTCTGAGCTGGTACTTTAGCAAATGATAGGTAAATGGAATGCACAACTGAGTAAGAAGCAGAGCTGTCATGGGAGCAAATAGGGACTCAGAAGAAGGTGAAAACTGAGATAGAAAGGAAAAGAATGGAACAGGTTAACAGCTTCAAGTATCTCGGAGAGGTGGTTGAAACCGGTGCAGTTGTTAGGGTTAGTGTATGACAGCAGAATGCCAACGAAGCTGAAAAGTAAGGTGTATAAAGCAGTAGTGAACCAGTACTTCTGTAAGCTACAGAAACCTGGGCAATGAAGTCAGAACAATCGAGGAAGCTAGATATGATGCACATAAAGTGACTGGCATGGATGGTTGGATGCACACTATGAGGCAGATGAAGCAATGATGACATCACTGCTAAAGCAAAAGTAGCTCCGATCGAAAAGAGAACATATTGTCATGGTTCAGTCATGTAGGAAAGCAGAAGATGATTTGGTAAAGATGACCTAGGAGAGAGAGAGAGACAGGTAAAGATGTCCAACAAAGAGATGATAGATTGTGTGAGAGAGGACCTGCAGCAGGCTTACTGTTAAAAAAGGTAGGAGACTTGTGCTGGAGTAAGAGAGGTAGCAAAAGCTGATGTGTCACCACAACCCCATGCAGAAAATGGGAAAAATGTGGTTGACGATGAATGACCTATTAAAAAGATGGAGATTTGTGAGCAGGACTGGAAACTGCTGGAATCCTTTCCCAGAATATTTGATCAGAAGAACTTGTGGAATATGAGGAGCTTACCAGTGGATATATAAAAAAACAGCAAAAGTTTAGCTGTGGACACTCAGAGTGTGTCAGGGGCTTGCTTGTGAATGTACCAAGAGTTATGAGAGAGTTTCATCTAACTGAAAATATCAAGGCTATGCACTGTAAGCTATTTTGTTTTCCTTTGAAACATTTTATGAATCCAGTGATGGGAAATTATAACTACCCAAGTATATCAAGCAAGAATATATTGGATTATACTGGGAATGAACAGCTTTATCTCCTCAGTGTGAATAAACTGCATTTATATAAATAAGGCTGTTTCCAGTGCTTGCTAAATAATATACTTGTCATTTCACAGGCATAACTTGATTAATATATCAAACTGCACTAAGTTTTCATGTGTTTATTGTAGCCTGCAAGTGCACAATCAAATTAAAATAATTGCCTCACTGGGAAAGAGAGGGCTTTTTGTTGTGTGAGTGAACTGTTGCATTTTATCCAGACCAACATGAATGGGGTTCAGCACATAATGGCCCTTCAGAAGAGGACAGAGGCTACCGATAAATACTTTTTGATGTTCAACCTCCTGTAGCAGATATACATAATAGCCATGGTACTGAACACTTCAAAGACCATCCCATCACTAAAGAAGGTGAGTAAAGGTGGTATTGCTAATGCATTCCTTATTGTTTTTCAGAGATGTGCTACATCAGAGAGTTGGGTTTAGTCTGAATACGATAAAATGTCTTCTCAACTAACTATGAAGCACTCAAGGCATATATGCACATGGCAGGTATTGATTTTAAGGACAATCAAAATTTAAAAATAGAATTGCTATCTATGGTTGCTGTGCCTTCTGAAAGATCAGCCATAAAATGTAAACAGTAAAAGTGAAATGACAGACATTTTAGCACTTGACACATTCAAAAGGGTATTCCCAACTAATTTATGAAAATGGCATTTTCAGAGTTACCTTAAGAATTCTGATAAATTGGTTTTGGTAATCGAAGAGTTACTAACTAATGGAGCATTAAGGACTGAGAGCTTAAGAGTCTGAATAACATTTTGAAGATATCTATGAACTCTTAGGGTCTGTCAGCTACTGAAATGGCATATCTTAGATGTAGGAAGAAGGCCACTTTATTAAAAAACGTTTAGCTGGTAATGCTGATTCCCCCCAGAAAAAGAAAACATATAAATATTAATGAACATGCTGATAATGAAAATGAAATTTGTATCTCTGTAAAAACATGATTTCCGATAAACATGCTGATAATGAAAACATACTTGCAGAATGTGTTAAAGTAACTGCTATGTCAGTAAAATCAGTATATTGTCCCTGTGCCACTACTAAGTTAGCCAAATGTGTGGTGTATGGGATGAAACTGAAACAACTACTTCATTCTGGGACTGTGATCACACTTATTACAGAAACTTATATCTGCAAACATACAATATATGACAATATAATGGAGGAATTAATATGTTTTCATGAAAATAGGAAAGGATATCCTGTAACACGTAGAAATTCAGGCACTTTTAGGTAAGTACTACATCAATGGCTTTAGCATATAATGTAACATGTTGTTGTTGTCTTTCGGCTTTTCCTGGTTAGGGGTCGCCACAGCGTAACTCTGGTCCGCTAATGATTGGCGGTAGATTTTGACAAACGCCGAGGTGCCAGCTCGACGTTCAGTTTTCAGTGAAGGCACGCCCATTTACGCATATCTTTCGAACGCCCACCCAACAGCGGGGAGGACATGCAGTCTCCACACAGAAGGCACTCCCCGCACTCCAGCCGAGAATCGAATGGGAGAACCTCTTGCTGTGAGGCAACAATGCTACCACTGCACCACCATGGATGGCTTTATCACATAATGTAACATACAATGTTGTAATTAGAATAAACTTCCTCCAGTTCAAAGCACTGTTGAAATTGTAGGGGGAAGGCAGCACACAACTCATTGGCCAGAATATACCAAACGTAAAAAGGGGTCATCAGCAGCCTGAAAATGCTAAAAATATACCATTCTGAAAAAGAAAAAGGGATCTGTGTAAAAACTTAAAAAGAAGCTAAAATCTGGCTTTGACTGATGGGATAGACAAGCTGATATATTATCAACAGAAATTCTCAGTTGTTAAGTTTATGAAAGCACTCAGTTCAGAAACTGAAAAGGAAGAACCCTTAATGCATAATGTGGACACATGAGAATATTGCAGTAGTTAAAATAATGAATTATGTTTCTGCAGATACTGAGAGGATAAGACCTATAGTGATAAACTCACTAAGAGAAGAAAAGCAAAGGGAATATTACATCAGGTTCCATCTGACTGTAGAAAAAAACAGAGGGCTAATCCTAGTTAGGTCAAAGCAGAGGGCTTGTAAGAAACAGAACTCTCTGTGGTGAGCATTTGAAGTAACAACATTTATTTGTCAAATGTTAATCAACAGCCAAAACTAAAAAAAAAAAAAAAAAAAACAAAGTCACAGGTAATACTTCAAGTCAAGTCAAGTCAAATTTTATTTATATAGCACCTTACAGACAAAATATGCCACCAAAGTGCTTTACAAAGTTACAAAAAAATAAAATACAAATTCAATCAACATACATTACTAAAAGCCAAATCATAAAAATAAGTCTTAAGATTTGATTTAAAAACTGCCACTGAAGAAGACTGCCGAATATAAAGTGGAAGCTCATTCCAAAGTTTTGTGGATTTACTTGTGTATTGTTGAGGAAGAAGTAAGTAAAGATACCCTTACAAGAGTATATAAAGATGAAGAGGTTGTACCATCCACTTCAAGTCAATGTACAGATGGAAGTGTTCCTGATGTGGCAGATTTGCAAATAAGCAATGTGAATTTTAAGAAAGCACAGTGGCAGTGTGATGCATTAAGAAAAGCCAGAGAAAACAGCCAGAGCAGAAGGGGAAACAGATATGCAACCTGGCCCCATCCAGTACCTATATTTTGAGTTGAAAAGAACTTGTACAAGGTCAACAAAAATAAATAAGCTATATTACACTGCCTATTGGTGTCAAACCTTTTAGAGGAATTGTGAATAAAGTGACACATGGCCATATTTTGGAAGAGCTCATAGGGATGAACAAAATCAAAAGTGGAATTGTAACTATATTTTATTGGCCTAGTGTAATGAAACACAATATATTTTATTGGCCTAGTGTAATGAAACACAATATATTTTATTGGCCTAGTATAATGAAACGCAATGTAAACTTCTGTGCAGCTAGCCCAGAATGTCAGAAGATGCTACTAGCAATACAGTTTACAGAGGTTCCTTTCAACAGACAGTCGTGGATCTGTTAAGCTCATTATTAAAGTCTGGTACTAGCTACTAATGTTTTCGGGTGATTATTGACTATGCTACTTAGTCTCCTGAAACAGTACCCCTTGCAAACAAACAATACTAAATCAATACTAAAAGAGCTAATGTTACTTTTCTTAGTGATAGAGATATCTAAAGAAACATTCATAGACCAGATTTGTATTCAGGGTAATACACTAAGTTTGCTAGTGTTTTAAAGGTAATATAGTGAACAACTTTAGTATACTACCCTCAAACCCATGAGTTGGTGGACATCTTTAATAAAATACTGACATTTTTGCTATAGGAGGCCATAGAGCAAGATGGTAAGGATTGACATTATTTAGTTCTTACATCTATTTTTGTATAGGAGGGCAATTCCAAACTTCAGTAGGGTTTACCCCATTTGTGTTACTGAATGGGAGATATCTCTGAGGCTTGCTGGATGTAACAAAGTAGCAAAGGAAACCTGAGATGAAATACAAATCCTGTGTAAAAGTATATTAGCACTCTTCAAGAATGTATGAGGTCAGTTAAATATGGTCATGTTGATAGTTAAGGGACATATACAAGGGGCACAAGAAATACGAAAGATGGTATATTAAAAATTCTAGCAGCACAATGTTCATGATCTTTCTGTGAGAAAAGTAAAATTAATAGCAAAGACATAACAGTACAGTTTAATAAGACAAAACAGATAATGAGACAAAGGGAGATGATTACATAAAAATTATACAGACATACATAAGGTAAAGGATACAAGCAGATACTGGCTGAAATTTCACTTTTTTAATTTCTCAAACTCTTTTTGGTTTCTAATACCATGATGGGAATGGACCCCATTCCTAAGTCAAAGTATGATTAAAGTTCATGAAATTAGTATTGTTTCAGTCTTTGATGTTAGCCATAAGTGCTCTTCACAGCACCCGCAATGTGCTCAGTAATGACTTATTCTGCAGTTTGTATGGGGTTACATATATTGATGACCTATCTAAATACAATTGTAGATTCTTTTTTTATAACACCCATTGCTCTTACTACTATTGGAACTGTCTGGGTATCTTGCTTTTGGATTGCTCTCATTTCTGCCTGCAAATCCTGGTATTTTATGACTTTGTGTCTCCTTGTGCACAGTTTTCTAGCATCTCTTTTTTGAACTATTGGTAATGGGTGACCCATGTGATATAACCTTCATCATTTCCTATGATGCTTTGTGGCTTATGTTTCCAGTGTTTTTCATCCACTTCATTACCATAATGTTTGCACAATCCCCAGTGCAACAGTCTTGCCACATTATTATGCCTTTCAGTACACAGTCCTTCTGTCATTAGTATGTCACAACCAGCAACGAGGTGTGCAACTGTTTCGAATTCTGTTTTACAAAACCTACATTTGTCTGTTTCTCCCACATGTCCAATGGACTACATAAACCAAAGTGTACGTAGTCCACTATCTTGGGCTACCAATATTAACCTTTCATCTCTTGTTTTGAATTCACCTCTCCTTAACCATTCCTGTATTCAATCCTGATCAACATGGGGTTCTTCCAGAAGTTTACTATACTTGCAACTATATTTATGCATTTTCCATATTTCTTGCCTTACTTCTGGTTTGATTTCCATTCCTGCTTGATGCCAGTATGCTTCTGCTAGACTAAGCAGAGAAGTCATCTTAGATTTATTATTTTCATGTTTCAAAACTTTCACTACATTTGGGTCTTGTGAGATCAACAGATATGTGTACAGTCCCATGACTGTAAATCCATACATGTAATCAGTTTTAAGGAGGCCCATTCCTCCTCCTTCTAAATGGGGAGTTATAATCTTGATATGCACTGATTTTTATAAATCATTTGGTGAGCATGAAGCATCCTTCTTGTTTTCCTGTCTAATCTAGCCAACATCTTTTGGGGCCAATCAATCACTCCAAAACTGTAAGTTAGGACAGTAAGAGCAAAAATTAGTTTATAGCTTGAATGTTGTTCCTAGATGTCAATGCTGTTTTCAGGATTAATTTAAGTCTTCTAAAGTGTTCCTTACTAAATTTTATTCACATTTTCTCATTCTTTATTGTTGATCCTTCATCAGTTCCCAAATATTTATACACTCCCTCTTGCTCAAGTTCTTTTATATCGCATTCTTGTCCCAAACTGATGTTTTCCTGGTGCTGCAGTTTTTCTGCTTTAATGGTTGCTTTTGCACATTCATCAAGACCAAATTACATTCTTATATCATCTGAAAACATTTTGATAGCTTGCAATTGTACTTTCAGTTCCTCATCTGATGAGCTATAGAGTTTCAAATCATTGACAAAGAGAAGATGAGAAGTCTTTACACTTTGTTGTTTTCTAGGAGCCAAATTATAGCCATGGCCTAAGATCTTAAGTAGACAACTTAATGGGTTAAGGGCAAGACAGAATATTAATGGTGACACATAGTCACCCTGGAAAATCCCCCTTTGAATTTTTATCTCTGGGATAATAATTTCTCCTTTATCATGGCTTAATTGGAAAGTGGTCTGTCACTGTAATATAGTCGAATAGTGTAGGCTATATCTTATACATTTTTAAGCACTGTTTTGTCCATGAATGTGGGATACCATCAAATGTTCATTTGTAGTCAATCCATACCATACTTAGATTCTTCCCCTTTTTACAGTTCTCCACTATGACTTTACTTAACAACAAATGATTATTTGTTCCATATGACTTTCTTTTATTGCCCTTTTATTCTATTGCCATAATTAAGTTTTCTTCTAAATTACTATAAACTCTGTCAATATCAATTCCAGTGTATTCATCGTCGGAATGTAAGTTATTGGTCTATATTTTTTAGGGTAGCTTGCAGATTCATGCTTAAGTAGGAGCATTGTTTGTTCCTGTTGTTAGCCAGGTTTGTGTCTGTTCAGGGTGTGCATGTAAATAATTCTTACTCATGGCTAAATCTTCATGCAAAGATGAAAATACTTTTAACCAGAAGTTAGGTGCTGCATCCGGGCCTGGGGTTTTCCATTTATTGGCTTTTCTTAACTTTGTTTCAATCTCTCTGGATGTAATGTCATCCCATTTCATATGCTGTACCTTTAAACTTATTTCTTTTCTTTTACTTCCTTGTATCCATTTATCATCTTTTTTATGTTCTACAGGATCTTCATAAATACTTCTCCAAAATATTTCTTCTATTTCTTCTTTATTTGGTGGTCTTTCAATTCCTTTTACCTTGTTTCCCAATTTTTTGGGTCATCAACAAATTGCTTATTTTGTATTTTTCCTTTATATTTATCTGCATTTCTTCTAAGATTTTCCACCTGTGCTGAGATTGTTTGTTATTTGCCATACTATATGATAGATCCTGATCTGTTCTAATAATGCACATTGCTTCTATCAGGTCTGTCTTTCTAAGCATTTTTGTTGATCTGTTCCGTCTTCTATACTCTTCTAACAGTGGCACTTCTTGTCTTAATTGCTTTATAGTTTGCTCTATTCGATACTTCCATGATGGTATTTGATTTCTCCCCGTCTTTGCCCTCACTACCCTATGTTCTTATGGTAGAACTTTATAAGTTATTAATTTAGCTGCACAGTAATATATCACTTCTGTTTTATTGTATGGATCTTTATGGAAGTCCTAATTACTATGTTCATTTGTTTTATCAGACTTCTGACTTTTTGGTTTTTATTGAACTTCTGCACTCTGTTTCTTTCATTGATCTTAATATGTTGATATATCTCTATTAAATCAAGTACCTCTTCTCTTAGCTTATTGTCTTCTAAACTGAGGACACATTTTTTGTTTTTCATTTCCTGCTGGTATTCTATAGAAGGTTCTATAGCATCTTCCTGAGGCACATTATCTTCAATTTCATTCTGTGCCATCTGTTGCTCTGTCATATAGTAACTCACTGGCCTATCACTCCTTAACATTGACTGGTTCAGAGTTTCCACAGTTTCCTGTTCCTTCCCTTACTGTCCAGCTTCAAGTGAATGTTTATACTGGTTTCCTTTGGAAGGCTCCAAAATCTCTTCATATGGCACCTGGCCAATTGTTTCCCACTCCGCTGGTTTCCCCTTAATTTAGATGCTGATTCCTCTATCCTGTTATGGCACTTTCTGAATTAGATTTTCTATGCCAAATCCTTCACTTTGCAGGAACTCCATAACTTCAGTTTCTGTTTCTTTAATTGCTCCATTACTCATCTCCTTTTCTACTTTATCTCTTTGACATAGGTGCCATACCAGGGATGAATTTCCATTGTCTCATCCAATTGATGCCCAGAAATGAAAGAAAATTCATGATCATCAGGGAAAAACTCACAATGATCCTTATTTTTTTTTTGTATTATAAAGTTTTCCATGTCTGGATTCCTTTGCCTGTATTTCTCTTTAAATTTCTTTGGTGCTGCTGTTTTTATATAGATTAGTTTTGCTTTCTCCTTTGCATAGATATTACACCATATTAAATCTCTTTCTCTTTCCCATGTACATATTTATTCTTCAGATGTCTCTTGATTTTCCTGTTTTTCCTTACTTTGGGACTCATTCTTCAGATGTCTCTTGATTTTCCTGTTTTTCCTTACTTTGGGACTCATTCCATCATGCTGTAGTGTAACCTGTGTCAGACATTCTACACCAAATCCTTCACTTTGCAGGCCCTCCATAACTTCAGCTTCTATTTTTTAACTTCTACTTTACTAATCTTTTCTACATTCCCTCTTTGTGATATTATTTTTTTATTGTGAAAGTTTCCATGTCTGGATGCCTTTGCCTCTGTTTCTCTTCGAATATCTTTGGGGGTGCCTTCTTTATATTGATTAATTTGACTTTCACATTTGCATAAATATTGTACCATATCAAATCTCTCTTTCTTTCGCATGTCCATATTTCTTTTTTATCCTTTTCAAAAATCTCTAGGTTTTTTTTGTTTATATTTTTGCACTTCCTCAAATACTTCTCTTTCCAAATACATCAAAGTTTCTTGGTCTATATACTGTTTTTCACAAATCTGTTGTATTACTGAACATCATTTTTTTATTTGAGGCTTCTGACAGTTTTTCTTGTGGAAGTATTTTTCCTTCCTTTAATTTCTCTCTTAATCTTTTTGCATAACTTGTGTCTGGGAATTCTGGGCTTTTTGCATAACAGTAACAATACATAATTTCTTTCTTATCCTCAACAGTCCACTCTTTCGTCTTTATGGCTCTTCTTTGGCCTATCAGTTTTTTTGATTTTTGTGGACTACTTCTTCTTTCTGCAACGGGGGAGGCATCCTCCCCCTGGGCCTGGCCTGGCCCCATTGTAGGAATGCTTCCATATTTTGAGGATTCTACCCTGTCATTTTTTCCAGTCCTGGCACCAGAATGGGCACTTTTTAATCCTGGGTCTTGTGCACCCAGCTATCTTTTTTAATTTTTGATCTACTTATGTCCATGATATATGCTATATAAATACAGTCTATACAGCAGTGTCATCTTGATGATTTTTTTGTGAAAAACAGGGTCCACCTTGTGAAGGTACTCACCAAGAATTGAGGATGAATTCACTTTCAGCAATACTACTCTCTCTGGCTTGCTTACTTCTTATCATCTCTCCATTCAGACCCTTGATGATATCATCATGAATTTCCAATATGGATTATCATATATGTAATGAGATAAGGACTGGTACCTGTTACAGAGTAATGTTTATATTATAAGGATGAATGTGTACTGTATGCAACAATGTTGATGGAGTGAGGTGGCTGGGGATGATATGTTAATTTGGGTCTATATTAGAACATCAAAGTGAAAGCTGAAAACATCGAAGATTTAGAACAGCAAATTTTTCCTAGGGAAAAAATTTGCTGTTCCAAAACACATACACACAACACAAACACACCAAACAAACAGCAATCCACACACATACACCTAAAATCTTACATCTAACCCTACACTAAAATGTACATACACCACTATCTACCCACTTACCTTAACCCAAACCCTAACCCTAAGGTTCGCCACTATCACACAGACACCTCACCCACACCCTAACCCTAACTCACTTACCCCACCCTAACCCTCACGTCCACACATTTGCACACTTACCTGACCCGCGCCCTAACCCTAACTTACCTAACCCGCTCTAACCCTCATGTCCACACAATCACACACTTACCTGAACCTGACCCGTAACTTTCCACCACAGTGCTGAAAAAAATTGAAGTGACAGGAATGGACTACCAAATTCTTTCCCTAGGAAAGAATTCGATTTTCTGTAACCTCGCTATTTTCAGCTTTCGCTGAATAGGGGTTGATATTAGAACATTCGAAGTTCTGAAACTTCGATGTTCTAATATAGACCCATTAATTTGAGGTGAGATTTTGAAGGCAGTGGAGAACAGAAAAGTTATTGTGAATTAGACATTGATATGTGAGAAATGACATATGTAGATATGCTGATGGGGAGAAGCTATGTAATATTTAAGCCACTGTGGCTTTGACATTTAATGCTACTCTGATTCGTCATTAGTATGCCAAATTCCATTGTTCATCTGCACTCTACTTTTATGTGTATAGATAGGTATGGTATTGTTTTATGCTTCTTGTATTTTTATCCAGATCATTCTACCACTTTTTGCTGATTTATTGCCTTTATATATTCCTCCCACAGTAACAGGTTACCCTTTTTGAGTGCATTAATCTTAGTGGCTACTGTTTTTGTTTGCTAATTGCTGTGAGCTGCAGATTAATATTTTAAAGACACATAATCTTCCTCAAATTGTTCATATAGCCATTAAAACCTGAAATAAGTAACTACACAGATATGAGATGCATAATTGCAGGTCCATACAGAGCAACAAAGGGTGACCGATTTCACTCTGACATGATATCTAGTTAGATGAAGATCTTGGTGCCTGTAGCTTGGATGATTTTTTTTTTTTTTGTAAGTAAGAATGATAAATAAGTATTGCATAGGATGGAAAAAAAGAATGAAAGAGGATGAGAGAGATATACTTATTCCATGGTTGGATTACAGCCTACCCCTTACTGCCTTAAACTTTTCACATAATACAAACGTGTTGTAAACCACTATTAATAAAGTTTGTAGATTCATCTGGTGCATTTTTCCCCGGGCCTCCGCTGAAAACAGGCTCTGTGGAACCTAGTCGGACATTCCCGGTCAACAAATGTTAAATATAAATATAAAAAATAATATGTCTTTCACTCTGCAGAGGCCATCAATGTCATACTTTTAAGAAATGCACTTGGCTCCCAGTAAATGCAAAGGCTACTATCCTACTTTCCTGCATCACTTATAAATCGATCAACTGCAGATAATGTTCCTCATGTGCTAGCAAACATATACCAACTGCAACCTTTGTGACCCTACAGATGGCACCACTACACTATTTAGATCCTAACTTAAAAATAAACTATTGGGGTAAACAAATTCTGTAAACTAGCCCCTGCAAACTGGAATATTAGACTTATAGGTTCATAGGTGTTTACTAGGCTAATGTCCACAAGGGCCCTTTTAAGCCTAGCCATGCATCCCAAATCTCTGACAAGCTCTGATACCCTTGATAAGCACAAGCATGGACCTGAGAGATGAACCATTTACAGGTTACCTGTTCACGTTAGAGACATAGGTGCCATACCAGGGAAGAGTTTCCATTTTCCCATCCAATTGATACCCAGAAATGAAAGAAAATTCATGATCATCAGGGAAACACTCACAATGTCCCTGTCTAAAATTAACAAGTACCACTGTTTCAGAGATACTTGCTGATCAAATTTATCTGATTCCTATGATCAGCTTTCCTCCCCTTATCTTACATCTCTTAATTTCAGAGAAAATAAATAAGCTTGCAAATACTGTAAATGCAATAACTTTAGTCACATGTTTTTCTCTCTCATCTTTCTACTTTTGGTAATTTTCTCCAGTAATTCTTTATAACTCTAGATGCTCAGTATTAATCATTCGTATTACTTATTTATTTTATTTATTTTTATTTTATTTTATTTTATTTTACATTTGTTGACCAGGCTAGTCTAACTGGATATATGTCCATTTTCAGTAGAGGCCCGGGGAGAAAAGCTCCATGACACACATGATAATAAAGTTGCAGGACAATATAAAATGACTTCAGATATGTGTACAAGTACAAAGATTGGATAATACAGAAATAATACAGAGAGGACATACCATATGAAATGCATTCAATACAGTGTATAATTCAAAATAGCAAGTAAGTACATTAGTTAATATAGAAAAAGGGGAGTTATACAATCTAATTCCATATACAAGTACGGTACAATAAAAGTCAGATTGAAAAAAATGTGTAGTAAAAAAGACATTTTTTTTTTTTTTCCTCTGTTACAGGTGAGTATTCAGAGGGATGGAAATAATGAAATACAGAGTGAGAAAGGTAAGGTATAGAATATGCTGACAGTATAAGGCACAAGGAGAGAATTAGTCAGGGCATAACCAGTGTGTTTTGAGGAAAAGTTTCAGTCTGTTTTTGAAGAGTGATATAGAGGAAACTGAGGAAAGGTCGCTGGGTAGGAGAGTCCAAACTTTTCCAACAGTATTAGAGAAGAGAGAATCCCCAACCCTGTTGTTAGATTTAGATGTCTTAATTAGAAGTTTCTGAGATGAACGTAAGGACTTCAGATTGTGATAGGGGGTGATGATGGTGGATAGAGTAGGAGTATTGGAAGGTTGGTAAAGAGTCTTGTGGGCAGTGATTAGTTGGTGGTATTTGAGCAGATTCTGTAGTTCCAACCACTGAAGCTCCTTTAAATTAAGGCAATGGTGTGTTCTGAATGGGTTACCAGTAGCAAATCTGGCTATGTTATTGTATGAGATTTCCAATTTATTGAGGTTATTCTTAGATAGATTAGTGAAAATATTTGAGGCATAGAGGAGTCTAGAGATTAGATGAGTGTGGGCAATAGTAGTCCTAGCTGTAGGTGACAGGAAGGGTTTAATTCTGTAGAGAGAGCCAAGTTTTTTGTTGACAGATTTAATAGTGTTATTGATATGTATGTCAAAGGTAAAGTTGTTGTCAATGGTAATACCAAGTAGCTTGGTAGTTAGGTCAGGTGATATAATGGTACCATTAGTGGATGTAACAGCAAAATCTATGGGAGAGGACTTATGATTAGGATTGAAAAGGAGGAGTTTAGTTTTTTGGGGGGTTAATAGAAGGCAACGGTGAGTGAACCATTGTTCAACAGTGTTAAATACATTTTGGGTAAGGGAGTGAAGTTCAGAGGAGGTTGTGGCTGAGCATACAAGTGCGGAGTCATCTGCATATTGAATGCAAGTAGCATAGGGAATTGCTAGATTAAGGTCGTTGATGAATATGGAGAAAAGGAGAGGTCCTAATATGGATCCCTGAGGTACACCGAGGTTAACTGGTAGGTGGTTAGATAGTGTGTTTTGCCAGAGTACTGTTTGTTGTCTTTGATCTAAGTAGGATTGGAACCATTTGATAGAGAGTGCATCTAAGGCCAGGGATTTGAGGATATCTGTGAGAATTTGATGATTGACCATGTCAAATGCTTTTGACAGATCAATAAATAGTGCTGAGGAAAGCATATTACAGTTACGTTTTTTGTTAATACAATCTGTAAAAGAAAGGAGGGCAGTGGTAGTGCTATGGGAGGGTCTGAAACCATGTTGACAGAGAGCAAGTTATTATGGAGTTGGTGGTCTAGCAATTCCCTATGGAAGCATTTTTCCAAGATCTTGGCCAAAGGAGAAAGAAGGGCTATGGGATGGTAGTTGGAGAAATCAGTGGAGGTTCCACCTTTGTGAAGGGGAATAATATGGGAGACGTACCAGATGTTAGGGACGTGACCTTCGCCAATACTTCTATTGATTAGAATGGAGATGGGGTAAGCAATTGACTTGGCAGATTTCTGTAGATATTCAGCAGGTAGTTGGTCTGCTGAAGGAGGGCCTGGTTTCAGTTTTTGGATTAGGGCAAGAATGTGGGTTGTTCGGACTGGTTGGAAAAGAAATGGAGGGGGTGGGGGTTTATTATAGGTAGGTAAAGTGAAGTTATTAGGTGATAGCTGACTGGCAAGTGTTTGGATTGCATTGGTGAAAAAGGTATTGAAGGCATTGGCAGTCTGCATGGGATTTTGAAGGTCAGTGTTTAGTGGGCTTGGTGTACTGGATTGACCTGGTTGTAGTAATTGGTTGATGCATGCCCAGAATTTTTGTGGGTTATTATGGTTTGCCTTTTGAAATTGAAGGTAGTATTTCCTTTTATCAGATAGTATAACTTTCTTAGTGTTATTTCTCAGTTGTTTGAAATTTTGTTGGTCTGCAGGACTTTTGGTCATTCTCCATTTGGCCCAGTATTTATTCCTGAGGTGAATTTTATGTTTGGTGTCTTTAGAAAGCCATGGGGCTGACTTGGTCTTAATTCTAATAGTACAGGTTGGTGCATGATGATCAAGGATGGCTAGGAAGCTAGAATTAAAGTATTGAACAGCTTCTTCCAGAGGGAGGTATTTTAGGGGAGACCAGTTGCATGCTCTGAGTTCGTTTTGGAAGAGATCTGAGTTGAAGTTCTTTTTGGATCTAATATTCCTGATTGTGGTGGGAATGGGAGTATAGGTTTTATGCCTGATGATATAGGTAAGTGAATGGTCACTTATGTCATCAGGAAGGGTTCCAGATTCATATAATTAGGGATGGTTGTTTAACAGAATCCAGTCTAATGTGCTTTCTTTCTTGTTGTGTTTATTCTGGTGGGGGATTTAATGGTTTGATCAAAACCTTATAGGTTGATGTTGGTGGTTGGGTGGCTGTTGCTACAGCAGTTCCGATCAATGTTGATATTGCCAAGGATTATGGTTTCTTGGGGCAGGTGTTGAGATAACCAGTAAAGGATATTTTCTATGGTGGTATTGTTGTTACCGGAGGGCATATAGATACAAATAATATAGATGGCTTTGGCATTGTTAAGTTGTAGTTTAGATATAAGAATTTCTGCACTGGTACTAAGTGGTGGTTTAATGTTGTAAGTGGTTAATTGTAGGCTAGATTTAAAAAGAATTGCCACTCCCCCACCCTTTTTGGTTGCACGGTCAAGTCTGAGGATATTATATCCTAGTGGGATGATTTCATTGTCTTTTGTTACAGGTTTTACTTTCCATTTGTTATTCTTTCCCCTTCTTCTCCCCATCCTTTCCTTCTTCTTCCATAATAATCAGTCCTGCTCTCATTTCTTACATCCTTAACTCTTAATTAACACTATGGGCCAGATTCATGAAAGCTTGCACGGAGTCTAAGAGTAGAGTAAGACTCCATGCAGCCAACATGTCTGCCGAGCGATCCAGGAACAGCCGGCAGGGGCGTGCAAGAGAGCTTCTAAAATGACTCTTGCATGGACAGGGTTAGTTTATGCAAATTACCTCATTTGCTGCTAAAAGCTATGCAAATGAGGTAAATTTGCGATCCAGGAAACACTAACCTGTCCGAGTAAGAGTAGTGTTATTTGCAGAAATGTACTCGGTTGGCAACTGAGTACCATTCTGCAAATAGCAAAACGGAGCCATGACAGCTACAAATAAAGGATACATCCAGATGATGAAGCATGCCAATGACCAAATATATGGCCATTGGCATTTTTATGTGTTGCAAAATAATAAAAGTAATTTTTTTTCCTCGATCTCCGATGTTTAAGCGTAGAGTAGCGCCGCACAAACGTGCAGTGCACTAAAAAATCAGAAAATCAAGAACTTAAAAGCCACAAATATGATTTAATTCAAAATATTCATCTGCCATGTAAGTGAATGGCAGGCTGAAGACAACATGGCTACTGAGTAGTGGTTGCTAAGGGGGGAAGCTCAGTGTGAGAGATGTAACCAAGCATTACTAGGCAATCCTATGCAAATGAGGATAAGGATAGTGAATCCCAATATTTCCTGCTATGTGAACCATGTCCCTAGAGTGTAAGAGTAGGATAAGGGGAGTAACAGAATAGAAGATGGGTGACATCATGAGGGGGTATGTATCAAAAAGACTGTAAGCTTATTGGAGCAGAGTGACATGTCTTTGCTGTGAGTTACTCAGGACTAGGAGAGGTGTGTCTACAGTTGTCTAAACTGAAACCCAGAAACCAAAGGTGTACACCGTGGCTATCACAAAAGTTTCTTGCAAAGCTGCTTACACTGTGTGCATGCGTGTGTGAGCATGTGCATGCGTGTAAACCCGTCTAAGCCTGTGTACACGGGTGTGCCCGTGTAAGCCTGTGTTAGGTCGTCTAAGCTTGTATACACAAATGTGCACCCACCTAAGCCTGTGTAAGCTTGTGTAAGCCTGTGTGCGCGTGTGTGCGCATGTTTGCACTTGTTTGTGCGGTGCTGCCCTCTGTGGAAACAGAAAGGGAAAAGGAAGGAAAAGAAGTAGTAGGAAGTTAACCAAGGAGAACTAGCAGAGCTGCCAGGTGAAATCAATCAGAATCAGCCAATTACACAGGCAGTACAGTAGCCCAGCCCAGTCCAGCACTTAAAACTCTGCAAACAACATACCCCCATGTTTTCCTCAGAAACACTGCAACACTGCAGTCAACAAAGAGAAGTGAAAACGTAAAAAGCTTAAACTGAGACATAAAAAATGTTAGGGGCTGCAATTGCTCTTATAAGGCAACATGTGCAAGATGCTGAGGGTGGTGCCATTGTGAATGCTGCTGAGCAACCCACAGTGAGGAGACGGAGACGAGTGTACAGACCCAGGGTAACCTACCAGGGGCTACATGAGCTGGAGATAGTGGAGCGCTATAGAGTGGACAGAGAGCTATGGCAGCAAATTGTTGAGCTGTGCAGGCCACGCCTCACACACAGAACTAACAGAGGGGAACCCATCCCAGTGGAAACCAAGGTATGTGTTGGCCTAAGAATACTAGCAACAGGTACGAGACCAACTGGTGATATGATGGGGATTTCACAGGCATCAGCATCCAGAGTACTGCACCAGTTCCTGAATGTCATGTCAGCACATGTCGGTGATCATGTATATTTCCCCAATTCCCGTGAGGTATTGGCCAGCAATATGCATCTCTTCCAGCAAATAGCGGAATACTCTGAGGTAGTGGGTGCAATTGACTGCACGCACATACACATCAAAGCACCAGCCGGTGAGCGGGGTAGGGCCTACATCAACCACAAGGGCTTCCACTCCATCAACTGCCAGGTCGTGTGTGATGCCCAGGGCATAATACTGAATGTGTGTGCTGGCTGCCCTGGAAGCTACCACAGTTCCCATATCTGGCATCTGATGCAGCTGTACCAGACATTTGCCAATGGGGACATCCCTGATGGTCACCTAGTGGGGAATGCTGGATATGCACTGGAGCCGTGGCTGATGACACCCATCAGAAATGCACACACACCTGAACAAGAACTCCATAATGAGGCACACGCACAAACACAAAATGTAATTGAGCGTGTTTGGGATGCTCAAGTCACAGTTCCGGTGCCTGGACCCATCTGGTGGAGCCTTGCAGTACTCACCAACTACATGTACCCAAAGTGTCATGGTATGTGCCATGCTACACAATATGATCCTGCAAAAACAGCTGCAGCAGGAACAGCATGGGGCAGGGCCAAACAGCCCCCCACCATTGCCAAGGCCTGCACAGGCACAGCGTGACTCGGAGGAGGAACAACCTGAGCCTGCCCCAGTAGGCAGAAAGAGGCGTGCCTAGTATGCCTTGGCCTTGGCAAAGGGGCAACGCATAGCACATACACTGGCTCAGTAGGAACCCTGGAAATGATACCTCTCTCTGACTTGCACATAAAATAAAAGGGATGCCTAACTTGACACTACCTGTTTCCAAACATGTATAGGGAGTGTAGCATGTGCATCTGACATAGGCAGCCCTGCAGCACCACCTGAGGCATGATTGCCATGTTTTAAGCAATATAAAGCAGTTTTTACCAATATCTAGTATATGTAAACAAAATTGCTTGTGCAATGTTGGCCAAGGTCGGGCAAAGTTGAGCAAAGTCAGTTAAACATGCTCATAACTGCTTTACTGTTCCTTAAGCAGTCTGGTCTGGCCAGCATGAAAATAAAAAGCAGTGACAGGGCTTGAACCCAGGATACTGTGCACTATAGTCACAGTACTGAACCACTAAGCCATGATAGCATTACAGTGGCACACACACAGCAGGACAATTGTACACTAATGCAAGCACAAAGCAATGCTGTATCATGCCCCTAATGAGGCAAATGGGTAACCTCACCCACACGCCTATGCAGACAGAGAACATCAGGCCAGGTGTTGTGATGTGGGTTGTGTAGGCTATGAAGTCACAAGCTAATATATGTGACAATGGACGCTAAGATCTGTAGTACAATAGTATGCCTCAAGCCAGTACGATAGGCAACAGTACAGACTGTAATGGTGTCCTGTACATAGCAGTGCAGGCATAGCAAATGTGTATAAGTGTCAGGTGAAACCCACATCCTATGTACACCCACAGTAACAATCTGGTGTGCCACGGGTAGAAATGTACAAAGAATAGCTGTCCCCCCTGGATGTAGAAATGTTGATAAGTCTATGCAAAGTGTCTCATGGAAGCCCTGCAGGCACTGCATGATCCCTGTTGATCTATGACACAAAGGCGAGCCCTGCTGTAAAAATACACCTTGATTTACCATACACATATAGTATAAATGTGTATACTGTGCATGCTCACACACTCCAACAAATGTAGTGGATTTCATCCAGCATTACACTGAAAGGTCATACTGGGCATGCTCACACACTTAAAGAAATGAAGCAGATGTCAGGCAGGAAGATACTGAAAGGTCATACTGGGCATGCTCACACACAGGCTAAATATGGATGTGATAATAAGGGATCTATGGACAAATGTGTATAGTCATCTCTACTTCCAGAAACACATTCACAAAGTGGTCTGAAAATCCTGCTATGTGTTCACACAAACTGCCAAGGTCTGTGCATGTAGGTCAAAGGAGGTTGCCACTACTCAGCAGTCATCAGACCTGTCAGAGAGTACCACAGCACATTTGCGATGAATCTGACAGGGCACGTTCAGCAGCTAGAAAGACCGATGAGGTACCTTAACAAGAGGATTACTGGCCTCAAATAGTTGCCCCATGCAACAAGAATGAATGTAACCCAAGCTGTACTCTGTTGCATACTGTCTACGCAGGAGATCTCTGCCCAACAGACAGGTCCAAGTCATGGTTACACTCAGATCTGTTCTGAGTTTCAGCTCAATGGCACTAAATGTACAGAGCCAACTGATATTGGCAACATCCTGGCAGATAGGATTAGTGTTAACTTTACCATCCTCTCATCCATGAAAGAGCACATGTCTATAATAGAAGACTGCAAAGTTGCTGTCATCATGGCTGCACAGGTAAAAAACACTTTCCGAAGCCAGCATCACAGCAGCCATGGGACTAGATAACTTCCCAGGCTGTGTAGTATCTACTTCCCTGAAGTAAATATTAACATGGAAGGTCTGTGGCTACTGAATTTTCTAGAGGACTGCAAACTAGGAGCCATCACTGTAAACACTAAAGATGTGGACATCCTACAAAAGGGCCTCATTGAGACAGATGGCTGTTGTCCAAGCCATGGGCTGTAGCTCAATGCCAAAAGGTGCATTATCATCACCTTTGTTAAAATCTCTGTAGCCAAGAACTACAATATAGGTGGTAGTATACTTCACACTGTAAGTGTGACAAGAGACCCTGGGTCACAGGTGGACAGTGGATACAACTGTGATAAGCACATTCCCACAGTAGTCAGGAAACCCTCTTATGTGGCACACCTCATCACAAAATGTGTCTCATGCAGAATAAAAGAGGATATTGTTCCCCTCTACTCACCTCTTACTAGAACTATAAAAGAGTACAATGCCACTGTTGCTATGTACCTCACAAGACAACTACAACAACTGAAAAGCCAGCAGCAATACCTCACAAAGAGCATTAGTGGCCTGAAATACATGCCATACACAGACCATCGCAAAATGCTCCATCCCTACTCCCTTGCATATCGCCTACTCAGAGGTGTTCACTGCTTAACATACAAAGCTATGTCAAACATAGAGCTGCTGGATATGATCCACGTAAAACACTGACAATCACTCTGACCTTTGGACCCAAAACCATGAGTGAAATACGAAAGGAAGTGGTGTAGCCATTTACCTTATGGATATCCACACCTTCAGGTTACTGGCACAGCATGAGGCCTTGGAGACCATGCAAGTGCAACTAACATTGGGCAAAGCTGCCCATCAGATTGTAGCCTGCTACAGATCACGTACCTTGTCTCAGGAACCTCACTCAGTATTCCGGAGAACAATGGCAAATATAAAGGTCCTATCAAACACCATTATATGAGGAGATTACAACTACCCAAACATTGAGTGTGTGAATTACTCATATACAACGTCCTTTGCCCAATGTGTCCTACAGTTAAGAAACTCTAACACCCTGGAACGGCTGGTTAGCATGCTCACTACAGGTGACAACATACTGGACATGATCATCACCAACATGGGGTACCAGTGTTCCACAACAGAGATAAAGCCCTCGCTGGGAATATCAGATCATGAAGTAATCACACTGGACATCCACATCCCGCCCCCACACCCAGTCAATGAAACCACTGTGAAGACATTTGCAAAAGCAAACTGCACACTTTTCAAGACCAAAGTAGAAAGTTCTGAAGACCTCTTGCTATAAGATAATGGTATGCAATCTGCAGAAACATTTACAAGTGCATCCTATGAACATCTACAGGGATGCATGGAATGAGACATCACGAATAAAACCAAGATGCACTCCTCCAAAAATAGGACAACAAGCAGGTGTTTGTTATCCATAAATAAGCTAGACAAGAGAAGGAGGAAACGAACACATGACAGATCCAACTTCACTAAAGGAAAGGCATCACTGATCATTATCAGGAAGAAACAATGATCGCTCATAAAATAATCCAAGGATGGTTTCTAAAGACAAATAGCCAAGGAATGTAAGAATAACAACCAGAAAGCCTTTGGTCGCTATACCAGACATGTAGGTGTCAACTTCCAAATATGCTGTCAGCTACTGAAAAAAGGAATGAAATACACCAAACCAACTTTCATTGCCCACATCCAGGGGGACATGTTCAGTGTAAACTCTCCCCATCACCCCCAAAAAGACCTGTGTCCATCACAGAAGGATGCAGCGACCCAGACGTCATGGACATGCAGGTAAAGACAGCCCTCACCAAAGCTAAGAACATAGCATCAATGTGACTGTATGTTGTCCCAGGCTGCGTCTTACACTAGGCCCATAAGGAACTGCACACTCACCTACATTCACTGTCCAGACTCAACCATACCACAGGCTATGTACCCAAAGAATGGCATACACTAACAGTCATCCAGCTCCACAAAGGGTGTGCCAAAACAGAACCTGGAAACCATTGCCCAATATGTCTACTCAGCCGGGTCTACAGAGGTATTGAGCCAATTGTCATGGAACCCATACACTGAGACATTGGAGATCTCCAGACACTGGACTCTACACAACTTTGTCTTGTTAAAGGCAGAGCCTGGCTCCCAAACCTAATTGAGTTATTTAAAGTTACCATGAACATAGATGGAGGTGAAAGTAATCCACACCCTGGACCTCACTAAGGACTTACTACACCATTCCCCACTCTGTCATCATGGACAAGTGTACCAGCTTGAACATTAACAGCTATGTCACAGGATGGGTGGCCAAGTGGCTCACAGATCAAACACACATGTTCATAGTTGCGGGTGCCATGTCCAACTCTAAGCCAGTCACAAATGGCATCACACAGGTCTTGGTCCTGGGACCCCACCTGTTCAGTAGATACTGCTCAGAGGTACAGGGAAGCATGGCAGGTGTATGACTGAACAGGTTTGCAGATGAATGGTAACTGTGGTCCATAATCGACTGTACAGCTGATACAGACATCCTCCAGAAGTGTCTTACAGAGACAGATACCTGGTGTCAAAACAATGCCCTCAAGCTGAATGGCAAAGAATGCATAGTCATCCCCTTTGGGTAAAACAAAATGCACACAAATTACCACATAGGTGGTAATCCAGCATGTACGGAGAAAGTCATTATGGCCCTGGGGACACAGGTAGATAGTAAACTCACCTTTGATGATCACATGCCCAAAGTGTTTAGACATTCCATCAATGTAGCCCATCTAATGTCACCTAATATAACCCACTTTGTATAGTCTGATGATGTCACCATCCTACAACTATACCTGTGGAAAGGATAATTCCCAATAATGTGTGTAGCGTGTCATGTTAATGCGTACTCTTGTAGTATCATGAAGTAGTTAGGTAGGGGTTTGAATCCTGCACTGGACAACTGTGTGTGTGTTTGTGTGTGGTCTCCTTGGGAAGGAGCAACCTTTTAGGAGAGTAGTAAGAGACCTCAAAAGCGGTAAACTAACCTTTGTCAAGTCTGATGATGTCACCATCCTACAAATATACCTGTGGAAAAGAGAACTCCCAGTAATATGTATAGTGTGTCTTGTTAACGCATACTCCTCTAGTATCGTTAAGTAGGGGGTTGAATCCTGCACTTGGTGAGTGTGTGTGACACTGTTGGTCAATGTGTTGTGGGTTTTGCTTTTACTACTGTATGAGATATAATTATGCACTGCACAAGTGAGCTAGCTGTGTGGCAAATACATATACGTACATGTTACCTCAATGATTGCAAGTGTGGGAACCCTGCTTTCTCCAAGAACACAGCTGTCATTCTTGCCAGACTGTGCTGCTGCTTCCCAGACCTTAGGTCACATCTGTATGCTTGTGACAAGCCCAGCCACTGTAGTGATCCCTGGCCTAGGTCATCTGTGTCACACAAAGTCATTACAGTTCCTATTGGAATGTGTGTATGAGGGTCTATGGCCGAGGTATATGTCAGACCTGTTCAAACGCAGCAAAGTCTGTCAATGATGACTATTTATAACAGGTGTTGAACAACCTTTGTGGATATGCATGCAGACCCCTTATTGCTTATGTGATCCACCGAGGGATCTCAAAATACCTTTGGAAATGTGATTAACAAAGGACAGATGACGTAACACTTGGTTGCATGTACACATCGGTACCTGTTCATCATGTTGTTGGCTACTACCTATGTGGTACTGTGGGGATAATATGTTCCGTAAAGGTGGATGACTATGCTTAGTTTGGCTTATAGCTTTCCAGCATTGGTTTGACAACAGGCATCTGATACCCTTGTGCAGGATGTGTGTGTCATCTGGAGAATGCATTATAGGCCACAGTATGCATTACCAGACGTGGACGGACATATCCCTACTGTAATTCCTTGTACCTAAGAGAGCTATATGCCAAACAGGAGTGGTGTCAGTAATGGGTGCAGGTGAATACCAGTGGCTACTGGCATAGTATAGTACCTGAAGGATCCAAATGTTGCTGTGTGTCCTACATCTGTGTGTCAGTTGTCAAGACATCATCTAATGATTGGTTATGGTCAGGATGTGGAAGTGATGTATACTACCAGAATGCAAAACAATGACAGATAGTAACAGTATCACCCACAGCACAGTGTCAAACCATGTCATACACACATGTGTAGTCAGGTTCCGGAATGTGTGTAGTACAATGCATACTGGCCATCAATAGAAACTATGGAGTGTTACTGTGTAATACAGAGCATGTCACCCTGGCCATGTGTCCACTATGCATGTACATGCAGACAGTGCACCTCCACCATGTTCACAACTGTACACCTGCAAATCTGTGCTACACACATCCCACACATACTGTCCACTCTCTAACACATGCTGCCAATACTGCACACATCAGCCAAGTGGCACGTGGCCAGATAATACACAACTGGAACCAACACTGGTGTAAACAACACTACAATGACAATCATAGCTTTAATGCATCATGCCTGCTCAGCTACACCTTCAAGCATATCATTACACTCTACTGCTGACAACATGCTAACATTGCTATACTGCTATATAGGCACCCTGTACATCAGCACCATGGTAGCCTGTTCCTGCATCAATGTTACAGATGACAGGAGGCGGCACAGGTTTCATCATATGCACAGGGTGTGTTGTTGGTTTGCCAGAGGTCTACAGTGAGCCATCCACTTGACATGTATGTGTGTGTGTGTGTGTGTGTGTGTGTGTGTGTGTGTGTGCGTGTGTGTGTGTGAGGGGCAAGAATACTGGAATGTTGTTGTAATGTGTGTGGGTATGTGTTAGCCCTAGGTGTCTGGAGTATGTGTGTGTGTCTGCATGCACACAGTTCCACCATGTGGCTGCCATATACAGGTATTTGTGGGACAGCCACAGACTGTACCTGTGAGGCTTTACAGATCACTGTCTCTGGCCACGGATATGGTACCTGTGCCTGGCAGGGGTGCTACTGACACTATCAGGTACTAAGCCAGACTGGGTACTATCCCCAGAGGTGGATGGATGTACACTGGACACAGGTCCCTGCTGGGACTGTCCAGAGCCATGTGCACATTGTCTTCTAGGACATTCTATGGACAGCCCACCCCCAACATTGCTGGGGCTGGTGCTGGCACTATGGGAGTGGCTGTGGCTTGAGGGATGCCCGTAGCGACTGCCAGCTGCTGATGTTGCTGGCATATGTCCATGTCAACGTCTCAACCGTCCCGCACTGTCCTGACACATGGACATGACATTGCGGAGGATATATAATGTCTCTCCCCAACGTTTATCAGTGACCTTGGTGTAATGACAGATGGCACCTGCTAGGTCATGGATACTGTCAATGACAGCGGTGTTATGTGCCCTTTGTGCCCTTAGTCCCTGTCTGGTGTACCATTCCATATGTGCCTGTACCTCCATGACAGCCTGGAACATGCGTGATGTTGTCAGACCTGTGGCACATCTGCCAGTGGCATGATGAGCAGCAGTGCTCCTATGAGAACCCCTGGACATCTGCCTATGTGGTACCCTTCCAGACATCTGGGTATGGCTGCAGTGTTGGGATGCATGTGCCATGGATACCACACTGTCCTGGCCAATGCCAACTGTACGCTGTCCCTCAGCTATGGGCATTGGTGATGGATGTATTGGCAGTATGACTGTATGCATGGATGGGGTGGACAGCTGTGTACTGTCGATTGGTGGCCCAATGACAGATCATGGCAAACAGGCCTGTGCATCCACACACCCATCTTCATTATCACTATGTGGCTCAGTGACATCAGTTTCCCTGCTGCAGTGAACCAGCCCTAACACAGCACCTGTGGGAGGAAGACAGGAAACACACTTTACAACCTGTACATGATGTCGGCACACATGCACACATGCACGCATGCAGAACTGAACACATGCACACATGCACACATGCACACATGAACACATGAACACATGAACACATGCACACATGCACACATGAACACATGCACACATGAACACATGCACACATGCACACAAATACATTCCTCACTACAGCAGATACCTACACACACCACCAGCAATCCAAAACATACTAAATAGTGGTTTAAGGTGGGTTACAGTATCACAAGGCAAACAGTCATATCACAGGTGTCAGCATGCAGAAAATGTGTTGCTCAAGACCATGCAGTGCGAGTGTAGACAGCCCTTGTTATTAACAGTATACATGGCTTTGATGCATGTGTGTTGTTCAGTGATTGGCCTCACCCTGGAACACAATGTGTACATGGACACAACATTGCTGTGCAAGTATTAAAATGTCTGCAATGTCCTGTGCACCATCACTCTCAGGTATATATACCATGGCTGGATGTGTATCTGTGTGTCACATAGATATCCATTTCTGATTACTGTGTATGTGTCTGTAACAGATAATTGTGGACACAGGTTTAGCACATGCATGCTATGTATACACACAGGATGAGTGGTGCATGTATACATTATGGAATACCATTGCTCAACATGGCCATTGTACAGTGGATATGGTGAGTGTAGGACATGTTGTAGACATGCCAGTGTCAGCCATGACATGTCATGCTACAACATGACTGCAACATTGAACATCACACATCCCCAATGTGTGGCATGTGACCTATGCACTCAATAGCATTACAAGACATATATGTGTCACTTTTTACAAATGGTGATTGCTATGCATATTGTGTATAGGTGCATATGTTTGCACACACACAACATTGAGGTGCATAGCAATGACTGCTATGTGTAGTACTGTGGTCACTGCAACTGGATGGGGTGTAGTACCATGAGCCATCATCATCATGCATCATGTGGTCACTCAAGGCTACTAATGTGTGCCAGACCGCCACCTAGCATGCTGTACCTGAACTGCAGTACCGTGGCTACATTCACAATTACACAGCCACTTGTTACATGGGTTTGTAAGGTGCCCAATAGGGAGCATTGCCTTACATGAATGTGTTATGCGTTGAAGAGTGTTGCACAGCCCCATGATAGGCCTCCACCCCTCAGGTATATTATGTGTGCTGTGTGGATGACATGTGGGATACTGAAGTGTGACCTTACAGCGGGTGTCTGGATACGCCATGTGTAGCATGTTAAGGTGTACTGCATATGACAAAGTTGTGTATGTTGTGTACATGTTAATAGGTTCATAGGTTCATACTAGGCTATCTGCCCTAGGGCATTTATAAGCCTAGCCAGAATGTGTTTGGCTTTTGCCACCCATTTTAAATTAATTTTGCTATGCCCTTTTTCGAGGTTAGTATACTGTGCCTCTGTCTAACAGTGACACAGAAGTGATACCCAGGGTAAACCTACGATCTCCCATCCACTCATCAAGATTCCTCTTGAAGAGAGTCAATGAGGGAATCTGCCTAACCTGGACTGGTATCTTATTCCAGAGTGAAGGGAGCCTCTGGGTTATGAATCTGTCCCTCCAGCATGTCCTATTTATTTCAGTGCTGAGGTTCAAGTCTCTTGGGCGCGTAGCTAGATGGGATTTGGATTTTCTGAGGTGCAGCATGTGCATTAATTCCGGGTTGGACATGGCTTTATATGTCAGGCACAGATCGCCTCTGAGCAGGCGGTATGCCACTGAATAGAGCTGGAGTTTCTTTAACCGGGCAGCATATGGCACCTGTTTGAGCCCTTTGATCCACTTGGTGAGGTACTTTTGGGGTCTTTCCAGTTGCTGCAGGTGTCTGGTAAGGTACATCCCAAAAGGGGCATTGTACTCAATTATGGGCCTGATGAGGGATGAGTAAAGAGGCACAATGACCTCCCCTGATCTAGATGTGAATCCCTTCATGATTAGGTGGGCTATATAAAATGTTTTTCTAAACACTTTGGCCACGTGGTTGTCAAATGAGAGATTGCTATCAACTTGGGTACCCAGGTCCCTAATTACTTCTTCTGTACTTAATGGATTACCACCTATGTGGTAATTTGTGGGCACTTTGTTTTTGCCAAAGGGGATGACTATACACTTTTTGGCATTTAGCTTGAGGCCATGGCTCTGGCACCAGTTGTCTGTTTCTATGAGGCCCTTTTGGAGGATGCTTGTGTCGGCTGGAGAGTCAATTATGGCACCCAGTTTGCAGTCATCTGCGAACTTGGTCAGCCACAGTCCTTCCGTGTTGGCCTGTACCTCCGAGAAATATATACCGAAAAGAAGGTCCCAGGACTGAGCCTTGTGGGACGCCACTTGTAACTGGTTTGGAGTCTGACATGGCTCCAGCAATTCTAACCATGTGGGTTCTGTCCTTGAGCCAGTTTGCAACCCATCTAGTGACATAGGGGTTTATATTTAAGGTGGTGAGCTTATCTATAATGCCAGTGGGGTATTGTATCAAAGGCTTTTGAGGTCCAGGTAGGCTGTGGACCACCTTCCCTCGTCAATGGCCTTGGTGATTGTTTCAAAGAAATTGACCAGGTTTAAGAGGCAGGATCTGCCCTTAACAAAGCCGAACTGGGTAGGATCCAGTGTCTGTAGGTCCCCAATATCTTTATTTATGAGGTCCATGATGATCCTTTCCATAGCTTTGCAGACCAAGCTAGTCAGGCTTATGGGGCGATAGTTTCCAGGATCCGTTGAGGCACCACCTTTGTGGAGAGGGACCACTGTTGCTGTACGCCACTCTTTGGGTACATATCCTGTAGTAAGGCTGAGATTGAGCAGTAGTTTTATGTTTGGGTTTAGCTCTTCTTGGAGTTAATGTAGGATGCAGCACGGAACACTGTCTGGTCCCATTGATGCTGTGTTTTTTGCTTTGGAGAGGGCGGGTCTTACCTGAGCATCTGAGATGTCAGGGGGGCAGCACTCTGCTGGGATAGATATTTGCCCTTTTGGTGGGGAGGGGGGGCAGTTTGTGCTGAACCTGTCCGCTAGGATGTTGGCAATGTCTGTAGGTTCAATGTATTTTTTTGTCATTTTGGACAAATTCTGAGCATATCTGGGAATTCCCACCCAGGTTCCTAACATAACTAAAGAAAGCTTTGTGATTATCCTTAGTGTCCTGTGCAATTTTTCTCTCGAAGCTGGCCTTAGACGATTTTATGAGTGCCCATAGTTTTTTGCTAATACTGATCAGAGATGCCTTCCCTTTTTGTGATTTTGCTCTATCATGTAGTAGCTTCCTCCTTCTGTTGTATAGTTTGTTTATGGCTGGGGTCCACAAGACAGGACGTCTGTCTTTGGAGGATTGGGTCTTGGTTTTATTTTGGATTGCATGATCCATGCATTCCTGAAGGTGTTCATAGAATGCGTTTATAAAGGATTCTGTGGTCTGGGCCATATTTTCCACAGGCATGGGGGCTTTGAAGGATTCCACCTTGGTTTTGAGGAGTGTGAAATTTGCTTTAGAGAAGTTTTTCACTGTGGTTTTCTGGGCAGGGGGTGGGGTCGGGATGTGAATATCTAGTGAGATTAGTTTATGGTCTGATCTTCCCAGTGAGCGATACACTTCTGGTCTGGAGCATAGAGTCCCCATGTTGGTGATGATCAGGTCCAGTATGTTTTCCCCTCTTGTGGGAGTGGTAACAAGTTGTTCCATAGCTTTTGAGTTTATAAATTATAGGAACCTTTGGGCTAGGGTGTTGGAGCTAGAGTAATGCTCCCAGTCTATGTTTGGGTAGTTGAAGTCACCCAATATAATGGTGTTTGGAGAGACTTTTATATTTTTCAGTGTTCTCAGGAAGGCCGAGTGGGGTTCCTGGGTTTGGGAGGGTGGACTGTAGCAGGCTATAAAGTGGAAGGCAGTTTTACCCACTGTTAGTTGCACATGGATAGTCTCTGATGCTTCATGCTGTGCCACCAACCTGGAGGTGTGGGTATCTTTGATTAATATCGATACTCCCCCTCCTTTTGTGGTTTCGGTCCAAGTTTTGGGGCCAAAAAGCATGGTATGAGGTATAACCTGGTAGTGCTGGGGTGCTCTCGGGAGTCTTGAACCAGGTTTCTGTTACTGCACAGATATCGATATTCTCCATGCTAAGGAGAGTTTTGAGTGCGTGCATTTTAGGTTTAGACTTCTGGCATTGAGTAGCATTACTCTTAGTTTCTTATCCCTTGTGATACCCATGGAGGTGGGTTTGTCTTTTGAGCCTTGCCTAAAAAAGGCACTATGGGGAAAGCAAGAACCTTTGCCAATATCCGAAAGCCCAGGGGTGACAGGTGCAAGCCGTCCCTCACGAAGCATCGTGGCTTGTTGAGCATGTCATCCCAGGCTGACAGGCATTGGATCCCCTTTGAATGGCACCAATACTTAAGCCAATTGTTGAAATTGATCATCTTGTCTTCATATTGTGGCATCATTCTTGGTGAGGGTAAGATGCTACTCAAGGTCAGGGTCATACCGGCCTGGGCTACATGCTCAGAGAGCTCCTCTATGTCTTTTTTCATGTAGTCCAGGGAGGTACGTCTCAGGTCATTCACACTAGCATGGAGAATGACCAAGTCATATTTGTACTTACCTTGGAGTGACCTGAGTACTTGTGTTATGTGGCGGATCCTAGCGCCCAACAGGCAGCTCACCGTGACCTTCTCCTTGTTCAGCCTGGTTAGTGGGATGTCAGTGTGCCTGACGATAGAGTCACCTATTACAAGTGTATCAGGTGTGTTATTTAGCCTTAAGGGCTGTGACTGTTCAGCACACTGGCTTTGTGTGCTATGTATTGCACGTGTTTTGTTTTGGGGTAGCGGTTGCTTGGGTGTCTGCTTTGGATGTCTCTGCTGCTTAGGCAGATTTTTATTTAGAGCCTCCGAGTATGTTTTTTTGTGTTTATGTGTTTGGTTTGCTGTCGTGGTAGGTCTATTTTAGACTGAAACTGTAGTGAGTGTGGTTTCCTTCTCCTCCTGACTGGTTACGCCAGTACTGAGTTGAGAGAGCTTAGCCTCCAGTTTGGCTATATGGTTGCATCTCTCACATGTGTTG
The DNA here is from genome assembly GCF_019279795.1 of Protopterus annectens. Lineage (NCBI taxonomy): Eukaryota > Metazoa > Chordata > Ceratodontiformes > Protopteridae > Protopterus > Protopterus annectens. The sequence goes on along the minus strand of NC_056734.1, from coordinate 448,602,724 downwards.
GAATTTGTTGGGAGGAGGAGAGGGTTGTCTGTGTACATGAGGCAGTTTTAACATTGCCTCAAGATTCCCAGATTCACCAGCTAGACCGGAGAGGAGATTGACAACTGACCTTTGGACATGCTAGAATAGTATTGGGAATTCCTTTATAATTGAAAAAAGGGCCAATGGGGAACAAGGTACTCAAGGGGAGTTTGTGAGGGTGTAGTGCTTTTAATTTTTTTTGTGCTGACTTATACAATTGCTTTAGTGAGCAAGTGCCAGGTAACCTAAATGCAATGTGTTACAGGTAACTTAAATGCAAGAATGACAAACAGTAACTTTCTTTCAAGTGAAACAAGGAAATAAGTACAGTAAGCAATGCAGATATCACTAGGGATCCACAGAAGTGCTGAAAAGCCGTGTTTTAGGTGGAATTAGTGTTTCAGGGAAATAACAAGCAAACAAACAACAAGCATACAAACAAAGCTAAATTCACCAGGCCTGGATCTAGTCTATTTTACAGCAAACAAGGTGTACCAATTTCAGTAAGAAACAGTTCAAATATGCAGGCACTATAAGCCTTTAACCAGAAATTCCCAGCTCAGAAGGGCAGAGTCCAGCCTCTCCTCCCACAAGAGTGCAGACCACGAACCTTCTTAATGTAAAATAACTGGCCTGAAGCCCAAGTGCTTAAACCAGAACTAGTACACTTTTAGAATAACAGACACTGATCCCTCAATCAGCAGTTCTCAACTTAGAAGGATGTAAACTACCTGTCCTGCCACCACAGTGCAGGCCACAAACCTTCCTAATGTAAAACAACTGGTCTGAAGCCCAAGTGCTTAATCCAAAAGACTTAGAATGATAGTTACACTTTAATCAAGTTACTACCAAGCAGTTATAAATACAACTGAATTCATTAAAGAATGCCTGGATTAGTGCTCAAGTTATACAAACAAAGCTAGATTCAGCAAGCCTGGATCTAGTCTATGCTACAGCAAACAAGGTGTACCAATTTTAGTAAGAAGCAGTTCAAATATGCAGGCACTATAAGCCTTTAACCAGAAATTCCCAGCTCAGAAGGGCAGAGTCCAGCCTCTCCTCCCACAAGAGTGCAGACCACGAACCCTCTTAATGTAAAATACCTGGCCTGAAGCCCAAGTGCTTAAACGAGAATTAATACACTTTTAGAATAACAGACACTGAGCCCTCAATCAGTAGTTCCCAACTTAGAAGGATGTAAGCTACCTGTTCTGCCACTACAGTGCAGACCACAAACCTTCTTAATGTAAAACAACTGGTTTGAAGCCCAAGTGCTTAAACTAAAAGGCTTACAATGAGTTACACCAAGCAGTAATAAATACAATTGAGTACTATTAAGATGACTCAAAAGCAAAATAAAGTAGGAAGAAACACAAATACAGTAAAAGCAGATACATTTTTTTTTTTTTTGAGTGAGCAAATGAGATGGGCCCAGGAGTTACAGGACAGAAATAAGTGCAAATGCAGGCCTTTAAATCAGAAAGTTGAGAGAGATGAAAGACCACTCAAACGACCAATAACTACAAATTCTGGGCCAGAACCACTCCTTATATGGTAGACAGGTTACCTAATGCTTTCCACTCCCACTGATAAGCTAGAAGGCTTCCCTCCAACACAGAAAGGCTTGGGGGCTCAGAAGCTTACAAACAGTCCTGGGTACAGCAAATCTGTATCTGGAACACTAATTACAGGAAAGGTGGGAAACAGGCTTACAATTTTTTTTTTTCAGAAAAGTAGCAAAAACAGTAGTAAAAACAATTCACATGCAGTGCAAGCTGGCACACTTGAGTATGTAGCAATACTAGTCCACACACAGTTTGAAAAAATGTAATTAAATTAAAAAGGACTAAAAGCAAATGCAGAAAGGGTTTATTAGGTAGAATGCGGTAAAGAGATGGGACTGGGGGAGTGTCCTAGATCAAATCTACAGTGGGGCGGGCACTGAAAAAGCCACCAAATTTAAACTACAGCCAAGAACAGGGAGGGGAGTGGGAAAGACAGTTTCAACAGAGATGTGAGGAATCACAGTGCAAATTTATAAAACCAGAAAAATATATACTGATCTCTGTATATTTGCAGAACAGTAAGACAGCAGATATCTAAGCAACAATTTAGCTCTATAATACAGAACCATACACAAATATACTCAGCTCTATATATTTGCAGATAGTCTTGTAAGGCTCTCTCTCAGTGCACAGGTTCCAATTTAAATGCAGGCTGTTATTAACAGGTCAAAATTAAGGGAACCTGGAGTTAAGCAACACACAAGCTATAAAAATGGTTATATCAGCTGAAGACAAGGCAGAAAATGATCTCTGTATATTTGCAGAACAGTAAGACAACAGATATCTAAGCAACAATTTAGCTCTATAATACAGAATAATACAGAAAAATATACTCAGCTCTATATATTTGCAGATAGTCTTGTAAGGCTCTCTCTCAGTGCAAAGGTTCCAATTTAAATGCAGGCTGTTATTGTGTGTCAACTATGCCTATCCAATGTCCAGTACAGTGTTGCCACAATTGTGTGTGATGCTCTGTGTATTGCATGTGATTGAGGCAGCTACTGACATTACTGAGATGTGCATAGTCTCACAGCAAACATGTACAGCATGCATTATGTGTAGGTGTGTTATGTGTACATGGCCTACACCTCACCTATGACATGCAGATTTCATTAGCAATATTACATTTATAACACACTCACCAGCATCGATCGGCTGCCTTGCTGTCACACCAGAGGGACCTACAAGAATATGAGACAGTTTGTCAGTGGCCACAACTGTGGCATTGCTACTGTGAGTTTGCTAAACTACAGTAGTGCAACAGTCGACAGACACAGGCATACAGATTATATTCCACATATCAGTATTGCACAACACTAGGCAGCACAACTGCTAAACACACAGTACACATCTCACAAATGCATAATCTACCAATACAAGTAACAGTATTCTACAGATAGGGCATGTCACCTGCATGCTCCATGTCAACATGCTGGGTGGCTCCAGAATCCATGATGACACGTGTATGTTGCTGTTCCTGTTTTTGGCCAGGAGCCACCACGCTTATGAGCAGCTCCTCCACTCTGGTGAGGGGGTGTGAATGGCTACCCCACCACCTGTGGCAAGCTGTTGTCTACGGATATCAGATGCATGCCGCCGGACATGTCTAATTAAATCACTGCAGTGATGTTGTACCTGCTCATATGTCCGGTTATGCATGCCTATGTCATTTACCCGATGAACAAGATCTTGCCACAGTGCAGTCTGCTCATGCTGGTCCTGGCTGGTTCTAGAGAACAGCAGGGTGTAGTGCTGCACCAGGCTGCTGTGTGTTTCCTGTTCCTCTGCAGCTGTATAACACGGGTTGCATTGGTGGGCCATGCCCCTTGAAGACAATTAAACAATATGTGTGAGCAAGTCATGTGGCACACAACATTCTAAAGTACAGATATCAATTAACTGCCATATATAGCATCTGATTGGTTGTCAGAGGATACACATGTTCAATACCACATATTAGTGCTCAGGCCACAACTGGCTGACAGTGCCTGGCACGCTTTATATATCAAACCACGTTATGCACAGCAGCAAAGAGAAGCCAGTATGTAAGACTATACACCAGTACATGGCACACTGTATGTGACAAAATGCACCACCTAGCCACAGCTAATGCATAAAGAAAGATGTCATCCATTGCAATTAATGTAAAGTACAGTTACAGTATTACCAGTATACCACCCTAGTCGTTGATGCCAAACCCCTGCCTAACATATGTGCACAGTTGTTAATATAGGTGGCATACTGCTGTACTAGACTATACATGTTGCTAGATACACACGTATACCCTCTAACACACATATGATTGAGGGCACGGTACAGGCATAATTACACACACACATCAGACATACATACAACACACAAATGTATGCCAACCCAGATGACCTTTACCTGTGTACCATACAGTACTGTGTGTCACTACTTACAAAACCTTATGCCTGAGGTATGTAATTTGTGAGGACTACAGGGGACACACAAAACAGTGTTTCCAAGCAATGTGAACATACACCATACTGTACTTTTTAGGCCTACAGCTTCAGGTAATACTACAGTTCATATGGGAGTTGGATTCACCAGCAGTACCACTCACTAAGCATACATATACTGCTTTAGCCTACAATGGGACACCACAGTCGACAACAAGGGACTACGTCACACTGTATGCCATACTACTTTTTCTGCCTAGCAATAGCATATGCATCTTTTGCTGGGATCACAGCTAGGACACAAACTACCATGACAGAAACAATTTCACACTAAGCTATCACACCTTTACAGACCTTGTACACATTCACCAACACATTCACCATCACACTCAGTCAACCTCACATAGCAATTATTGCACTAAGTACATGTGTGTGTGTGCATCGTGTCATAGGTAGGTAATACACTATTGGCCCTAGGGCCTACAGGAGCCTAGCCATACGCTACCCTGGCCTTTGACACACATGTAATTTAATTTCACTTGCTCCTGTCAACCAGAGCCACATAAGTGACTCCCGGGGTGTATTTCCTATCTCCCAACCAATCATCAGGAGTATTTATGACAACTGCTAATGAGGAGCTTTGTTTGCTATTGATAAGTGGTTTGTTCCAGAGTATGGCATATCTCTGAGATGGGAATTTATCCCTCCAGCATGTGCTGTTTAGTGAGCTGACAAGGTTTAGGGCCCTAGAGCGTGCATCTCAGAGGGATTGTAATATGTTTACGTGGAGGATGTACAACAGCTATGGGTGTGACATAGGCAGAGGTCACCTCTGGGTAGGCGGTATGCAACACAGTCTAGCTGTGGTTTTGTGAGTCGGTCTGCATAGGGCATCTGTTTGAGGCCGGTATTACTCTTTGTGAGGTATGTCTGTGGCCTTTCCAGTTGTTGTAGTTGTCATGTGAGGTACATACCACATGGGGCATTGTACTCTATAATGGGTTTTCAGTGTGATGAGTAGAGGGGAACACTGTCCTATATTTCCCTAGATGACACACCTTTTGTGATGACGTGTACCACGTAGACATATTACATGACTAGTGTGGCACTGTGATTATCAAAGGGGAGGCTACTGTCCACCTGTGTCCCATGTTCCCTTATCACACCTTCGGTGTTAGGTAGACTACCACCTATGTGGTAGTTAATGGGTACAGTGTTTTGGCAAGAAGGGATGGCACTGCAGTGTCAACACTGAGCTTCAGTCCATCCCTTGGTCACCAGGCATCTGTCGCAGTAAGTATGACCCTGTGTCTCTCTCTCTCTCTCTTTATATATATATATATATATATGTATATATATATATATATATATATATATATATATATATATATATATATATATATACATACACACATACATACACACATACATATAAACATCCATTGCTGTACATATAGATGTACATATAGGCACATATACAGTCCACTTTTCATGGTGGGAATATCAATTATGCGACAGTTGTGAGATATACAGTTATGTAATAATATTGCACAGTGTTGTGCAGAATGCATTGAAGGTGTCCTCAGCCCATGTAGCTTTAGCAGGCGTCACTGGCTGCAACACTGCAAAACTGACAAATCATACCCACAGCGTTTAACCACCACATGTCATATACCAGCACTGCATGCTGTTTTCTTTGCCACACACTACAACCTACATAGAAATATGCACATAACAACCTTCAACAATATATATATATATATATATATATATATATATATATATATATATATATATATATATATATACAGTCTTCACAGACAGTTGCAGTATGTCCCTTGCCCTTTGCACATGTACAGATACATATAGATACATACTGCTGCCACATATGGATGATTCACAGTATGTAGAGTACTCTTCAAAAACATCTACTACATGCCAGCAAATACATATGTGTTACATATCTTTCCTTTGTATTTCTCTGTTCTGTCTGTTTTTAAAGGAAATATTTTTTTTGGGGGGGGGGTTCTCTGTTGATGTTGCTCTTTCTTTTTCTGTGTCTGTTTCTGTCTCTTTGTCTTTGTCTGTGTCTCTGTCTCTCTTTCACTCTCACTCTCTCTCTCTGTTGCTGCAATGATATTATTGCATGTGTGGACAGCAAGCACAGCCTGCTTTTCTAGGTATCTGCACATGTGCATGTGATGGCCTCTGCACCAATTGGTCCCCACCATTTAGGCAGCCTGCTGTGTGGTAATTGCAGTACTCACTGTCATGGCAGCCCACTGCTAAAAAATGCTAAGTTAGGCAGGCATAGCCCTTTCAGCTTTCCAAAGTGGGGCCCATGCTTGTTTGTTGTGGACATCGTTGTGTCAGTCAGACGGTTGGTATAATTCTTATATCTGAAGCTAGGGTTGTAGCCAGTGATTTGCATGTTGTACTCAAACCTGATTGTTGCTGCTTCTAGTACACACTTGTCAGTGTAGAATTTTACTCACCCCTCCAAATGCTAACACAAGATACATGGGAGTATGTACTTTCTTTTCTAATTAGACAATTAACTGCCATACAAAAGTAATTATTGCAATGTATTCTTCTGGCACATGAACTGTTTGTGAACTACTATACTGTAAATATTACTTTACTCACTTCTGAACAGTTTGTGTTTTTTTTTTGTGATAACATTAGCACAGGCTGCTCAAGACAACTGGACAAATTTCAGTACTGAGTATGCCTACCTACATCCTTGGTAGAGCCTAAATACACAGGTATATTGTTCTTTTGGGTAGGGGTGCACAAGTACAGAGAACATTATTTATTATTGTGTGATGTTTATCTTGCTGAACATACAGGGTTGCTGTGTACCTGTTAGTCTATCAAGGCAAGTAGTCTATCTGCGTAGCTCACACCTGTGGACATATCCAGATGGTAGCCAGAGGTTAGCCTATTATTCTTTGTCTGTGCACCACACCGGTCTTTTCAGCACTGGAACAATGGCATTGTCACAGTTGGTTGCTACCAGTACATGGCTACATCCTTTAATATTTCTGTGTTGTACTCCTACATAAGGGTATGCTTGTGGGACTCCTTCCAAAGCTATTTGCAGAGTGTGTAACAGCAGAAAAGCTGATATGCCTGTGTGTGTCTGCCTCTGCCAGGCCTCTGATACACTCAGGTATATGTTTGAACAGCCTCAGGGAAAGGTACATATAAGTGAGGTACACCTGTAATATATTACAGACATTAAGTTGAGACTGTGAGAGAATCAGACCATATGTATTAATACACCTTTTCTGGCATGCAAGCAATGACTACCCTTACTTATTGACATTATTCATTAAGTGTAATTCCCCACTTTTCTGCCTAACATCAGTACTTTTCAGAGGGATTCAGAGGGACACAGCTAACATTTGTTTACGAATCAGGGACATCCCTGACAAGCAGTCACAGTTGGGAAGTATGGCCTCTGCCCTATTCAAATATGCCAGTGTTTATCTGGCTCTGATACTATGTGGGGTTTATAAAGTGCTACTGTAACATTATTTCCTGCTAGATTGGCTGGTTCTCTTTCCACAGTCATGCCATGCAATTCCACAACAACTGATGGTAAAGATCCACAGAACAAGATTTGTGTTATGGCATTCCTATTTTCCCTTTATATTCACTCATTGTAATGCATGATATATTTATTACAGCACCAACTTGTTGTATGTCTACTGTGGCTTAGTGGTACTTCATGCAGTGTAGTGTGTCCAAGGTCTGGGGTTCGAGACTGACAGAGGTGATTTATTTTGCTGCTCAGCAAAAAAAGGGCCCTGCCATGCAGAGTGACTAAGGCACTTTTAAGCAGTTGTAAGTGGGTTTGCGCGAGTTTGCATGATGCTTAGCAATACTTAGCTAAGCACACTCGTGCAAACCCGCTAACTACTGCTTAGAAGTGCTTACTCCTGCTAACCCCCACGCTCATTTCTTTGAAAGAAAAGAAAATGGGGAGATAGGAAAGTGGTGAATAAGGGGCACAAAGAGGGAAAGACAGTAGGGAAAACAGCTCTGGATGTGCAGGATGGGTGTAGGGAAGGTCCATAGCTGCCCATTTCATTAACAGCAACAGCTGTGCATATACTAATAATTTGGATGGAATTTTGAAACCTTCCACCCCTGAGAGAGAGGTGAGGACAACAAAGTATGTTGTAATGCCAATTAAAGTTCAGTTTATGTGTCCAGAGGACATGTGTGCAAAATGAGCAGCTATGTATGGGGCATAATGTTTTTGTGGGAGCAGATTGCCCATTTTTTTTTTTCAGGTGAGAGTGGTATGTGGGGTCGGGGAAGTAGGTATATTTTGGAGGTAGGTTGGGGAGGTAAACAGACAAGACAAACAAGATGCATACAGGAGCGAAATATGACACATGGGATGGTGAACACTATTGACGGGGAAGGGTGTTTGGAAATCGCAAGCCCATGAGCCCACAGATGGCAACAGTGGAACTGACATCCCCACCCATGGGCAGTCACCACTGCACCTTCACAGCCCAGAGGGTGGCTGTGCTGGGTGCTGCATAGGAGGGGCAGGCTCACCCATGAGTCACGCCACTCTTGCCTCGAGCTGGCATAGAGGATCAGCGACTGAACACTTGATCTCCCTATGCACCACAGCCCAGACCATTCGGAGGGTGATAGGTGGCCTTCCTCTGGCCACGCTTGCACGGGGGGGGGGGTGAGCCCTATCCTCTGCAGTGCTTCTACCCGAAGGTGGCACAGGGCCACCAGAGGAGGAGTTCCTGGGCTAGGCACCGGACATGCTGGTGCCAGGTGCCATCGCCAGCTGAGGTGGGAGAGGAGGGTCCACTGGGACCGGCTTTCCCATACATCCTATGTTTAGCAGGATTTAATGACAATATGGGTTAGTAACAGACAACAGCATTCCAAATTAGTTGTAACAGCATGCAGTAGTATTCCCATTAACCCAACACTCAAGAATTCCAACAGTTGAACAGCAAGCATAACACATGCATATTTAGAACAACAGTGGACATTCCAACAGCATGCAGGGTTGATTGGTGGCAACAGGCCACCAAGATTGTGGTATGTGAACAGGGCACATGCATCAAAGTACATGCAGGTATTTATAAACCAATAGGACATATATCCCAACAAAGTTTTTCAGATTACACATACCCATTTAGGTGTGGAATGGCATTATTTATGACCATAAAGTAGGGTATAAAAAGATCACTCCATTAACAACTTATATATACTTATAACTTTACTCTACATTCCTACTGACTGCAGGTATATATCCCCTACATGTATTATTACACTAGGCAGTGTCCATTAAATTGTGAAATGGGTTTTGATAGTTGTTTATATACCTGACCTCTATCTGACATACAAACTGTTCAAGATGCAGATGTTACTGCTACGTATTTATATATTTCATTTATATTCATATATCTACATATCTGGTTGTCTTCAGATGACATTATCAGCTACATTTAAACAGACCCCTACATTTTTAGCAGCACACTGACATTTGTGGGGAACACAATCACAAGCTACTCATGTGCCAGATTAACCTGTACATGCTAGCCATGAACCAACAGTTGAGAACTGTATATATGCTTAAGAGCTACTGGCATTCCCTTCATCCACTTTATATGGACCTACACAAGTGTGGATTGACAGCACTTAATACAACTGTACTATTTCCATAATGCAAGGGTACAACAACATATCAAAGAAAGTGACACGGACACAGTCCAGGAATTATATCTTTATTAATTACATTACACACTTTTGTAGTGGCTCTCTCATTCATTTCATATTTTGGTGCATGCAGAATACTTTTATTCCAGACTTATTATACCTTTATTAATGGGTTACAACACTTTTTCATGGTCTCTCACTTATTTTATATTACAATACATGCAGAGACTTTATTCAAGACTTATTATACCTTTATTAATGGGTTACAACACTCTTTTCCAGGCTCTCTCTCTTATTTTATATAATAATACATGCAAAATAATTACTAACCTGCCTGGTGGTGCAGCCTTAGTAGCCTATCTGCATAGGCTTGCCAATTCGCAGCACAGGCACCTGCAGCTGTGAAGTAAATGAAGGGATATTGAGACATACCTATCCATTATATAGACTACAATAGCATTTCTTACATACTTCATTCCATGGCTACCTACTCAGTAGTGGGGCATCTTGCATGTCACAGGCCTCCTATATCCATCAGTTCAGTTGGTCCTGCTTCCATATCTTTAGGTCTGCATGGTGGTGATGGACCTGTTCACCAGTCTGAGGGATGCCTGTGGCACTGGTGAGATCATGAGCTAACCGGTTCCAAGCCTCTGCTTTGTACTCCGTCCCTTGAAACTGGCCCTGCAGGAGTCTTGACTCATGATGGTGGACAAGGAGCCAAACCATGTATTTTGACTCCTCGATGCCCCACCGTTGCACTCGAAAGTGAGTACCCTCTCCAGCACCTGCCATTCTGACTGCAGATGGGAGCTACAACCAGTTATGGAGAGTATTCCCGCCTATGGAGCTTAAATATGCCTCATTTCCTGCACTTATTTGTGATTGGCCGTTTTTGAAAATTCTCAGCTAACAGCAAACCTGCTTATCAATGGTTAAGCTTCCATTTATAAGTATATATATGTTAACAGTGCATATTTATGCTATGCTGTCATGGCTTAGTGGTTCAGTACTTTGATTATGGTGCATAGTGTCCTGGGTTCGAGCCTTGTCATTGCTTTCTATTTTACTACTGTCCAGACAGGCTAGGAGGTGTGGCTGTGTTTAGGTGACTTTGCTCAACTTTGCTGTATGTTGCTCCACTTGCCCGATGTTGCCCGATGGTGCACTAGTTAGCACGGTGCGCAGCTCCGCACAAACCTATTTCTCTAGGTAAAGCACTGCTTAACTATGGGCAACTATATTGTGCTAGGTAAAGCGCTGCTTATCTATGGGCAACTATATTGTGCTAGGTAAAGCGCTGCTTAGCTATGGGCAACTATATTGCTCTGGGTACAACGCTGCTTAGCTATGGGCAACTATACTGCGCTGGGTACAACACTGCTTAGCTATGGGCAATTATATGTCAATATCCTTAATGCTGTTCACCTTCTTATATTTATATATATATATATATATATATATATATATATATATATATATACATTTTTTTTCACTAATACATAGGCCATTTCAATGCTTTTTACTAAAATTTCATTCATATATGTCAGGAATTATTTTATATACTAATTTAAAACATAAAATAGAAAGCGGAGTGGTGGGACTAGAAGCAGGAATGTCTCCTCTTTGTGCAAAGGCTCTACCACTACACTATTGCTATTTGGCTTAATATGTATAAACATTTCTTATTATGCTCTTCGATGTCGAAATTGCTAACTGTAGCTAAGCAATGGGCACACCCGCGTAAACACGTGCAAATACGGGCAGCTATATCGGGAATTATAAAAAAAAAATAAAAAGTTTACATTTTACAATTACAAAGGGGTTTAGTATGTAGGGATGTGTAGTGTTTGCTATGTGTACATTTCAGCGGACTCGCTCATTGCACTTGTCATTTTCACATTTATATAGTTGCAGGGGCGTGGATATTTGGACTGCTCGGCAGTCTGACAGGCCCCCTGCAGTCTTACACGCTCTGTGTTAGCCTTCCAGTTGAGTCAGCGCACCCTCATGAAAATGTAGGGCACGCTAATGTCTCCCTCTTAGACTGCTGTTTTCGTGTAAGACTTATTTAGTCTTACACGGAGGATTACTGAATCCCCCCCATCAATTTTTGTTGCAATTTATTTAATTAGCTGCTATGCTCACATTTACAGGGCTTTTTAACTCTGTGTCAAAGGTAGTAACACTTCCAAAGCAGCAGGTGGTAAACAGAAAACCAAAATAAGTAACTCAAAGTCACCAATAACAAAGCCAATACTTACAAGAGTCTCTATCCATTTAACAAATTCAGATAATAAACTCTGGCAGCCATCTGCATTTATGGCTCTCTGCTGGCCTAATGGATGTCCTCATTTGTATATTTCATAGCTGCATATGAACTTGTTTTTTTTTCTTATACTAAATATTTCATCATTCTGTATACTTTTACTTTTTCCTAATATGTTCGCGCCTTCATACAACATTAACAAGCTTGTATTTTTCTTATTATTACACAACATTCCTCTGATTTAATGAGTAATCATTTTCTTCTCACTCCTTTACTAGTATATTTCATGTATTTCCCAATCTTGTATTGACCCCTCTACATTCTTTTCAACAAGATTCCCAAAAGTATAATGTCTGTTATCCTGGACTCAGTACTCACACCATTTCTACACATAGTCCAAGAGATTTTAAACATCACTGTTAAATTGTCCATCTTCCTTGCTGGCTCTCTATTCTAAGTAGTTGTCCATCACCCAATTTGCTGATGCCATTGTAAAGGATATAAGCCATACTTGCCTTGTGCAACTCCTTCTGTAGCCTGACATTAACTGGGCTTCATCCCTCATCTCTATTTAGACATCTTTTTATATATTTGGAAATGACCTTACCATCATTTTTCTGTAACCCAGCAGAATTGATTCCCTATGTATCCTGGTCATTTATTAGGAGAGGGCATGTTAGAAAGTTTCTAGAGGTTAGGTAGGTGGATATGTTAGCTTGGGCATTACTGTCTGCTCTGTTAGATACATGGGAGCCTGACCAGGGGTGAATTTCCAATTTCCCATCTAATGGTCAAAGTTATATTTTAATAGGCAAACAAACTAAAGCTGCCAAGCAAACTGGTTAACACGAAAACCACAAAGGAAGCAGTCTGCAGGTAAAGATTCAGTAAATCCAATAAGTGAAAATAATCACGGTGTAGTAGATGTATTGTAAGCACTTTATTAACAAGGACTTTCGGAAGGCTTATTATCCTTTCCCTTCCAAAAGACAAAAAGTAAATGGGGAAAAAACTTATTTTAAATATTAACTATATTAACCTCATAATTGAGGACCCTCCTACATTAAAAACTAAATTTAAAATTTTTTTTTTTACATTAAGAAAGATATAACTAAGAAAACTTTAATAGGGTTAGGGATGGACCCTGTTTCACATGGATTAGAGTCTGTTCTATGGCATGGTGATCCACTGAGACACTTATCTGTCTCATCAACATATCTTACTTAGGTCACAAGCAAAATTTAATTCTTGGATCTAGTGGTTATGATGGTGTTGGCAAAAGGCCCATTATAGCTAGATCTGAGGATGCCTTGTATACCAGGCATAGATCACTTCTCAGTAACCTGTAAGAGACCAAGTATAGGGCTTTAAGGTAACCCATATAGAACAGTGTGTTTCTACAGTGGATTGTCCTGGTAAGGAACCTTTGTGGGTGTTCCATCTGTTGCCTGTATCTGGTCAGGTACATGCCAAAGTGGGCATTAAACCCAACAGTGGATATGATAAGGGCAAAATAAAATGGCACTTTGACTTCCACTAAGCCTATACACTGGAAAGGGTTGGGAGGGGAGGGGAGGTGTCTTAACTGACCATTAACAGTTGTCACAAGTAAAACTATAATATATTTCATGAGTAAGTCCAATCTGTGTTGCATATTTATTTTATGTTGGTATTTTGTTTGCTGGTGTAGAGCACTGATCAAATCTGACCACTTGCAGGTTACAAACATACATAGTAACAACACTTAAAAATATATGAGATATAACTAAATTATATGGAGCAGTGACATAACATAATATAACATGACAATATAGATTTTATACACACATATATATATATATATATATATATATATATATATATATATATATATATATATATACACACACACATATTTACAAAAGTAGGATCAGGAGTATACAATGTGTAATACAGGTGTTATAGGAGAGATAAATGTGGTACAGCCAAAAGAACAGACATAGCATATGGGAGTGTAAAAGAAAATTATAGCAGTGAAAAGAATATAAATTGTAAAATACTAAGAGCTGCAATAAAAGAGCTAATAACAGGAGAAGTGGGTATTAGATATATAGTAGGGATTGGGTAGAAGAGATGGGGAAGCAGTGGGTATGATTTTATATAAATTGGAGAGGTTAGGAGGTTAAACAGCCAAGGTTTTTGGGATGAATGTAATAGTGCATTGTAACTTAGCCCTAACCCTAAAGTCTGTCACTACCGTACACTAACCTAACCCATGCCCTAACCCTAAAGTCCGTCACTATCGCACACTTACCTGACCTGCGCCCTGACCCTAAAGTCCGTCACTACCGCACACTTACCTGACCTGCGCCCTAAGCCTCAAGTCTGTCACTACCGCACACTAGGTAGCATGGCTTGAATTCTGACACTTGCACTTATACTGTTCAGTTAGTCAGTGCTCTGAGATCTGAACTATTTGTAGTCCCTGATTTCAGTAAGATCAGGTAGCAAGAACAGCGAAGCTGTCATCTGTGGAATGAAGTTTAGTGAGAGGAGTTATGAGTATAGGGCAATTGGTGGATTTTTTTTAGCTTGTAGTGTGTGTTGGATGTAGTTAATCTCATAGTTTTTTTTTGGGGGGGGGGGTTGTCTTGGCATAGCAGTTTGAAAACAAGGGAGCCAAAAGGGAGGCTGGCTGTGCCTTGAATGGGTAAATAATAGGGTTCCTATTGAGAAATCGAACATTAAGAACGCCGAATACCAGAAGGCCGAACTTGGTAGTTCGAAAGGTGAGAATGTCGATGCCGCGGAAACCCAAATTCGTTCCCAGGGAAAGAATTTGGTTGGCCGTTTCTGCAGCTTCGGCATTTTCAGACCGGGTCAAAGTAAGTGTACAAACGGGTAGTGAAAGACTTTAGGGTTAGGGCGCGGGTCAGGTAAGTGTGCGATAGTGATGGACTTGAGGGTTAGGGTGCGGGTCAGGTAAGTGTGCGATAGTGATGGACTTTAGGGTTAGGGCGTGGGTCAGGTAAGTGTGTGGTAGTGACAGACTTTAGGGTTAGGATGTGGGTCAGGTAAGTGTGCAATAGTGACGGACTTTAGGGTTAGGGCATGGGTCAGGTAAGTGTGCGGTAGTGACAGACTTTAGGGTTAGGGCGCAGGTCAGGTAAGTGTGCGGTAGTGACGGACTTTAGGGTTAGGGCGCAGGTCAGGTAAGTGTGCGATAGTGACAGACTTTAGGGTTAGGGCATGGGTTAGGTTAGTGTGCGGTAGTGACAGACTTTAGGGTTAGGACTAAGTTAAGGATAGTGCATAGATAGTGGTGCATGTTAGGTTTAGGGTAGGTTTTGAAGGTGTTTGGTGTGATTGTGCTATGTGTGTGTTTTTCAGAACAGCGATTTTTTTTCCCTGGGAAAAAATTTGCTGTTTTGAAGGTTTGATGTTACCCGAATTCGATCTTCCAAGTTCAAACTTATGGTGTTCGATATTTTGGAAGTTCAAGTTCGTGATATAGACCCAAATAATATGCCTGTTCTAAGTTGTTGCAAGAAGTTAGTGATGAAACTGCAGATTTTATTTGAAAGAGATTGTAAGATGGTAGTGTTTTTTGGTAAAAAGAGGTAGGCCATATTCTAATTATGCCCGAAGGACCCATTTACCTAAGGCTGCTCTAGAATGTTGTGAGAGGAAATGAGATATCTTTTGGGTGAAGAAAAAGATGTAGTCAACTTTAGATCTGGCTTTCTGAATGTGGTCTTGGAAGTTGAGGGATTGGTCAAGTCAAATGCCATGGTAGCTAAATATTTTGGTAGTAAATTAAAAAAGGAGTTTGTCTACATCAAGGTATGGAGAGGACTAGTAGCTTTACTGAATCTTCTCCTTGTGTTAAATAGCACAGGCTTTTAATGGTCGAAGAGTAGTTTTTTAAAACAAAGCCAAATGCTTAGTTGTAGAAGGTCAGGTTTTGATTGGTTTGGATGATATCATAAGAAGAGTTGGTTCTAAAAATAAACATGTGATCAGTGTAAAGGAGCAGTTTTACATGAGGTATGCCAAGAGGCATTTATTTTATAAAAGTGGGGAATAGTATTGTAGCAATAAAGGAACACCCGAAAAAACAAAGGGTGTATCAGATAAGGCAGGCCCAACTTAACTATAAAAGCTGGGTTGGTCAGGAAAGTGTTAAAACACTGGGTAGATTCTTAGGTTCATAGGTTCATAGGTAGGTACTAGGCTATCTGCCTGAGGGCATTTGTAAGCCTAGCCAGAGTGTGTCAGCTTTCGCCACCCCATTAATTAATTAACTGATCCTCTGTCAAGCAGAGCCAATGAAGTGATCCCAGGGGTGTATTTTCTGTTACCCATCCACTCATCAAGGTTTATCTTGAAGAGTGTTAGTGAGGGGCTCTGCCTGATGTAGTTTGGAATTTTGTTCCAAAGCATGGGGAGTCTCTGTGACAGGAATCTATCCCTCCAGCATGTTCTATTTATTGTTGTGGCAAGGTTTAGCTCACTAGAGCGCAGTGACTTGGATTTCTTTAGGTGGAGCATGTCCATCAGTTCTGAGTTGGACATGGCTTTGTAAGTCAGGCAGAGATCACCTCTGAGTAAGCGATATGCCACTGAGTACAGCCGGTGTTTTTTCAGTTGGGCTGCATAGGATATATGTTTGAGGCCAGTAATCCTCTTGGTGAGGTACTTTTGAGGGCTTTCCAGCTGTTGGAAGTGTCTTGTGAGGTACATCCCAAATGGGGCATTGTACTCTATGGTGGGTCTAATGAGTGATGAGTAGAGGGGCACTATAACCTCTTTATTTCTAGATGCGAACCCTTTAGTAATTAGATGGGCCGCATAGAAGGATTTCCTAACTACTTTGGCAATATGATTGTCAAAGGAGAGATTACTATCTACCTGGGTCCCCAGATCTCTTATTACCTCTTCTGTATTAAGGGGACTTCCACCTATGTGGTAATTCGTGGGTGTTTTGTTTTTCCCAAACGGGATGACTATGCATTTTTTGGCATTTAGCTTGAGGCTATGACTTTGACACCAGGTGTCCATCTCAGTAAGGCCCTTTTGGAGGATGTCCGTGTCAGCCAGAGAGCCAATTATGACTCCCAGTTTGCAGTCATCGGCAAACTTGGTTAGCCATAGTCCTCCTGTGTTTGCCTGTACTTCTGAGAAGTATATGCCAAACAGTAGGGGTCCCAGGACCAAGCCTTGTGGGACACCACTTGTGACTGGTTTAGAGTTGGACCTAGAGCCTGCTGTTCTTACCATGTGAGTTCTGTCTGTAAGCCAGTTGGCAACCCATCTCATGATGTAGGGGTTTATGTTCAGGCTGGTGAGTTTTTCTGTAATACCCGAGTGGGGAATGGTGTTGAAAGCCTTGGCAAAGTCAAGGTAGGCTGTGTGAACCACCTTTCCCTCGTCTATGGCCTTGGTGACTGTCTCAAAGAAGCCATCCAGGTTTAGTAGGCATGATCTACCCTTAAAAAAGCCAAACTGGGTAGGGTCAAGTGTTTGGAGGTTCCCAATGTCTTTGTTAATGAGTTCCATGATGATGTGCTCCATAGCCTTGCAGACCAGGCTAGTCAGGCTTATGGGGAGATAGTTACCAGGGTCAGTTGTGGCCCTTCCTTTGTGGAGAGGAATAACTGTTGCTGTGTGCCATTCTATGGACATGTAGCCTGTGCAGAGGCTGAGGTTGAACAGTGTGTTTAGGTGGGGGGTTAGTTCATTCTGTAGTTCGTGCAAGACACAGCCTGGGACGTCATCTGGTTCCATTGATGCTGTGTTTTTGGCTTTGGATAGGGCTGTTTTCACGTGTGCATCTGTGATTTTTGGGACACTACATTTTTCCGGTATTGTTGTGGGCCCTTTTGGAGGTGAGAGGGGGGTAATGTTTGCACTGAATCTATATGCCAGGTTGTTGGCAATATCAGTAGGTTCAGTATATTTTGTGCTATTTTGCACTAGTTCAGTGCATATCTGCGAGTTGCCTCTTAGATTCTTAACATAGCTAAAGAAGGCTTTGTGGTTATCTTTTGAATCTTTGGCTATTTTTCTTTTGAAGTTAGCCTTGGATGATTTCATGAGGGACCTAAGTTTCTTATTGATCCTGATCAGGGATGTCTTTCCTTCTTGGGATTTGCTTTTTTTCTGAACTAGTTTCCTCCTTCTATTGTATAGTCTGTTTATGACAGGGGTCCACCAAACTGGTTTCCTTCTCTTAGAGGAGTGAGTCTTGCTTTTGCTAGGGATGGCATGATCCATGCATCCTTGTAGGTGCTCATAGAAAGCATTCATAAAGGTTTCTGCATTTTGAGCAGCATTATCCTCTAGCGTGGCGGCTGTGAAACTTACCACCTCTGTCTTAAGTAAGGTGAAGTTTGCTTTAGAAAAGTTTTTTACTGTGGTTTCCTTAGTTGGGGGTGGTGGTGGGGTGTGGACATCCAGAGTGATTAGTTTATGGTCTGATCTAACCAGTGATGGGTTGACCTCCGGTGTGGAACATCTGTCGCCCATGTTGGTGATGACCAGGTCCAATATGTTTTCACCTCTGGTAGGGGGGGTTTACCAGCTGATCCAGGGCATTTGAGTTGATGAATTCCAGGAAGCGCTGGGCCTGGGAGTTTGT
This sequence comes from Protopterus annectens, assembly GCF_019279795.1. NCBI lineage: Eukaryota > Metazoa > Chordata > Ceratodontiformes > Protopteridae > Protopterus > Protopterus annectens. The sequence continues at coordinate 448,584,124 of NC_056734.1, read as the reverse complement.
ACTCGAGTAGTTTTCCCAGTGAATGGTAGGGTAATTTAAATTGCCCTATATCAGGGTGTTCGGTAGGACCTTCATGCTTTCCAGTGTCTCCAGAAAGGTGAAGTGGTGGTCCTGGGTCATGGAGGGTGATCTGTAGCAGGCCACAATTTGCATTGCAGATTTGCCCGATGTTAGTTGCACATGGATGATCTCAGAGGTATCATGCTGCGCCACTGACCTGGAGGTGGAGGTATCCATGATGAATATGGATACATCCCCTTCTTTTGTGTTTTGGTCTGTGTTCTGTGGCCAAAACGTGTGGTATGAGTTGTAGCCCGGTAGCGCTGGGGTGCTCTCTGGAGCCTTGAACCAGGTTTCAGTTACTGCACAGATGTCGACGTTCTCCATACTGAGGAGTGCTTCGAGCACGTGCATTTTGAGATTTAAACTCCTGGCAGTGAGTAGTATAACCCTCAGTTTTTTGTTAATTGTGTTGTTTATGGATGTGGGTTTGACTTTTGAGCCTTGCCTAAAAAAGGCACTATGGGGGCAGCAAGAGCCTTGGCCAGTATTCGAAAGCCTAGGGGTGAAAGGTGCAAGCCATCTCTTGCGAAGCAACGTGGCTTGTCAAGCATGTTGTCCCAGACTGCCAGACACTGGATCCCCCTTGAATGACACCAGAAGCTTAGCCAATTGTTGAATTTGATAATTTTTTATTTATACTGAGGTATCATTCTTGGTGAGGGCAAGATGCTACTCAGGGTCAGTATCATACCATCCTGGGCTACATGATCAGAGAGCTCTTCCATATCGATTTTCATGTAGTCCAGGGAGGTACGTCTCAAGTCATTCACACCAACATGAACAATGACAAAGTCATATTTGTACTTGTTCTGGAGTGACCTGAGTGCTTGTGCTATGTGGCAGATTCTGGCACCCAACAGGCAGCTAACAGTAACCTTCTGCTTGTCCAGCCTTGTGAGTTGGATGTCTGTGTGCCTGACTATAGAGTCACCTATTACTAGTGTGTTAGGTATGTTATTTCGCCTTAAAGCTGTGGTTGTGTGGCACACTGATTTTCTGTTTTATGTGATATCTGGTTTGTGACAGGAGGTGCAGGTTATTTGGGTGTCTGCTTTAGAGGTCTCTGATGCTTTTGCAGGTTTTTATTTAGTGCCTCCAAGTATGGTTTTGTGTATTTATGTGTATTTTTTGCCAGTGCTGTTTTAGTAGGTCTGTGTGCAGCTGGAGGTGTGGTGCAAGTGTTAACCTTCTCCTCTCGACTGTCTGTTCCAGTCTTGGGTGGAGACAGCTTAGCTTCCAGTTTGGCTGCATAATTGCATCTCTCGCTTATGTTAGTGTTTTGTGGTAGGAGAAGAGGGTTGTCTGTGTACATGAGGCAGTTGTAACATTGTCTCAAGATACCCAGATTCTCCAGCTGGACTGGAGAGTACACCTGAAATTGCCCTTTGGTCATGCCTGAATAGTAGGGTGAGCTGCTTAGTCGCTTGGTTGGTGAGGGGTGAATAAAAAACCTTGCCCTGCTGGGCAATCAGTGTCAGGGTATATTAGTGCTTGCTATTAGATCTGAGCAAGTGCTGGGCTGTAGGATGCTTTTTGAATTCTTAGGTTGAGAGTTAGACTAGTATCAAGAGAAAAAACTGAAGAGGAAACTTAGTGGAGCCGGGAATAATTTAACCATAGCTAACCGGTGCTGCCCGGTGCGCAAAACTTTGCAAGCGCAGTTTTTATAGTAGGGAAATGAAAGAGAATGAAATTAGCCTAAAATATCCAATAAACTACTAACTTCTGGGCTGGAACCACTCCTACAGGGACAGATAGGTTGCTCAAAGCTCCCCTCTCTCACAGGTGAACAGAGAAACTTCCTTCTATCCAAGTAAGGTATGGGCAACTCAGATACTAGTATCACAGCCCTGAATTCAGCACTAGCCTGAAAACTGGACTATACTAGCTTAGAAAGGTGGGAAACAAGGAATTTTGCTTTTTTTTTTAATAGATAAGGCAAAAGCAGTAAAAAAACCCCACTTAAAACAGCTTTAAACGACTACAAATGATTAGAAAAGGCTAACACATTTTAGTGTGTAGCCTACAACAGTTAAACAAATTATTTAAACAAAAAACAACTTTTTAAAAGTGCAGGTAGTAAGTGGGATAACAGGATGGAATGATTAACCTTGTCAAAGGCTTGGGTAAAGTCAATAATTATTGCCCCAGTGAGGTTAACTTTATCCATGTTAGTGAAGATGTCATCAATGAGTGTTCAGAAAGCAATATCATGAGTGTTGAGCAACACTGACATCCTTTCACCATGCAACCTTGTAAGCAGATGACAGAAAAATTGTCCATGCATTAAGAATATTAACCCAGTTGATTAAATTAACTAATTAAATTAAATTAAAATAAATTAAATGAAATTAAATTCCTCCAGGAGGAAACAAAAGGCAAATGTCTACCCTTCTTCCAGAAGACAGCAGAAATAGACACTAACCTGATATACACGCTTCAAGAAATGACCTTGAAGCATTTAAGCATGAACTCGATTTTTTTGCAGGTGGCAAACACTAATGCACCCATCATACCACCTGCTACTTAAAAATACCAACTCTGAGATTGCACAATAATCCCAGTATTGCAGAAATATTTTATCACTGTCAATAAACTAATGTTATGACCACACAGTACAGGCAGGAAAGTAGTTGAACACCAAATGAATCACCGCTGTAACACAAACCAAAAAACAATGTATGACCAGGTGTGCTAAAAAAACTAACCACAGAAAAAAACCCTCGCTAACTAGAAGAAGTCAAATCACAAAGTAAATTGAAGTTAGTATTTAACATTTAGTGCTTTTGTTCTTTTTAATAGAACTTCATCATAAAGTAATACAAATGGTACCATGAAGTAATATAACTTCCAACAATCATGTGACAAATTACAAAAAGCAATGATGCAGCTTTGCTAAGTCTGTTTAAAGAAACAGTGCAGTAAACAAAGCAATGCAATACAACGTAAACTCATTCATAAATGTTAAATACAACTTTAAAATAATTGCATAATAAATTATTTTAAACACAGAAATATATTCTAATCTTCATAAAAAATATTTTACTAAATATATTTCAATAAACATTTAATATTAATTATTTCATTGAGACTTGCCCCCGGATTCATGAAGCTCGGCGCAAGTCCGGCGTAAGGCTTGCGCCAGCCATGTGGCATAGATGTGGAGTAGTCGTGCCATATGCATAATAATGAAGGCGCACAGCCGCCACAGCCACGTGCATAGGAAACGTGCGTGAGTGCAAGGGGTGTATCGAAGTTGCACAGGGAGGCATGTCAATGTCGGCTTTCGAGCAGCAACCTAAACTGCTGAATATTATATTCCGCCAGCAATAGTAATTGTACCTATCAGTGTCTGTGCAGACTGAAATGTATGCAAAGCAGAGTCCCTGCGAACAGAAAATGAAGACTCAAATACAAATGTATGGTAGGGAATAACGGGTCCCTACCCATGAACAAATGACAGGAAAACCGTGTGCCTGTAGTCCAACATAGTGTTGATAGCTATACCATATGGAAGTGAGACATATCAGATGTTAGCACGCCGCCAGTAGGTACGTCCAGTCCAACGGAGAGGGTCACCAGCCGACTCATAATATGAGGGAGGGAACATAGCTGTGCAGATGTGTCCTTAACAAAATACACGAGGAGAAATGTAGATATAGGTAGTGACCGTATGTCTGAATCATATCCCACAAGCCATGTAATAGTCACATAAAAAAGGTATGTCCGTATTTCACGTAACAAATGTGATAGGAAATAGCATACGCATGTAAACAAAACAGAAGGAGCATATAAACGAGCCATAACAACATGGACACATGTAGGCCGAAAGGAACAGTATGATCCATACTGTTGACCAAGATTACCACCTGTCCCACTTTGCGAGCGACAGTCTCTCTGTGGGCAGATGTGTCCTGACACAAACATGTAAAACTGACAAATGTCCAGAGAATATAAGACATAATTCCTCCGTAGACGTCATGCAATAGTTGCATTAAACATATTTCACTGGACGTATAATACATAAATGTCATAATAAGCAGAATAAGATAAAGAAATGCTGCAAGAATAAGCTTAGATATAGGCAAGAATTGTAAGTTCTATCTGCCGAACTGACCGTGGGTATTTGTCGGCCTGTAAAATATGCTGTGTTCACCGCAACTGTCACAGTAGGGTTGCCACCCTTACAAATGGCCAAAGTGGGACATGTTTGGTACAGACATCAGACTGTACAGGCCGACACATACCCATGGCCAGTACAAAGGACAGAACATAACTGTTTTGCCTACAGAAAAGCGTATTCCTGTAGCATTTTAGTTGCTTATTCTGTTTCTCATAACAGTCAGGTATTTCAGATACAGAATTAACTGTTTAATGCAACTATCACATAAAATATAAGAAATATGTTTGTCCTAAAATCTCAGGACATTTGCCAAGTTGACAATTACATGTCAGGACACAACTGCCCACAGAGGGACTGTCCCTCACAAAGTGGGACAGGTGGTAACCCTATGTCACACAGTGGCCAATTGAAAAGGTGGAAACACAACCGTTGACTGTGGGAAGGCAATGTCCACAACAGTCGGACATGTGTAAGGAATAGCTTGGACATAGGAAAAGGTGCCATCCTACCAATGAGTAGAACAGGCTGGCAAAATCCAGAAGGCAGCTGTATAATCCGAATGTGTATGTGACACAGTTGAACGGGTAGTACCCAGATACACCAACCAAGTAATGAAAGTGAAGTAAGGGCGTGTACCTATGTGCGTGAGGTATAGCATGTGGAAAGCAAACATGGCAGGGTAGTCCACACAACCATAAATGTACCCGACACATGTAGGGTAGTCAATGTGTAACTCTGGCAGTGTCATGGGCCAACAACCAAAGTAGTGCTCTATGGGGTGTGAGTAATTCGCGTGTGAGGGGTGTGTGTTTAATGGTAAATTCCTCAAAGGCGATACTTGTGTCATATGCAGAAAAGGTGAACCGGAGGTGTATGAGGGGGCAGTGGGTGAAGTGGAAAGAAACACAACCTCATGTAGAAACAGCTGCAAGACAAGCAGACAGGCCATAGTGTAGAACACAATCCCATAAACATCTGAATATGGAAATATGCGAGACAAATTTATAGATATGGCACCGTCACATACCCACAGATGGGTCCTGATGGAACTGGCCATAACAAACGCAACACCCCTTGATGCATAATAGCCTACCCAGCATACCCTCCACAACACACAACCTGCCACCATACCAGAATATCCACCAAATCCAGCCATACTTGGTCCACTGGTTTGTTGCAGAAACAGCTACACACAGTGACCCCTACGCATATGTAATAGGTATTGTCACCCTAGGCAGGGTCAGGATTGCAAACCATGTATCCCTTGCAGGTAAAACCCCCTGCACGTTTTCGTGCAGCCACAAAAATCTTCGTTATCTAACTTGTTTTGGTTTTGACCAAATTTTGGGATATCCCTCACGGGATGACCAACTTGTGTAAATAGTAGAATGGGTATGACAACATGATGTCCAATCCAGTAGATATCTGGACACAAGTCAGAATGTGCAGTGGAGGTCCATGACATTGTCGAGCCCTAAGTGGGCATGCATAACCTACCACCCAGGATAAAATACCTTCCCGTGACGCATGTGTCCAGACACGAATAGGAGGGACAATATAATGCACACATTTGCAAAGTGGAAAACGGCATGAGGGTGAGGAAGACACTATGTAAACAGGTAAACCCTGATCAAGTGTGAGGGACACTGACTGTGTGCAGTTGTGACTGACCATACCTGTCAACCTGTGTGAGCAAGATATCTGGACAGAGCCGTGAATATAAGTGAGACAAAGGTCCAAAATCAGGGACAATCTGTAAACATATCTCTTAGAAACATAGAATTTGATAGAATAACAGTTTGCACATTGGCATTAATGTCTGGAGTATGAAGTCTGAAACCCAACTGTCTGTCAGCACGTTCCAACTGCAGTCTTTAATGCTGAGCTACTGCTGTGCCAGAACACAACAGCGTATTACAGAGGTCCATGCCATACCAATCAACTGTCCGGATATTCACAGAATGACTAGGGTCACCACCTGTCCCACTTTGCGAGTAACAATCCCTCTGTAGGCAGTTGTGTCCTGTGAAAAATATCAAGACATAGCAAATGTCTTGAGAGTTTATTTCCTAATTTACTTTAATAGTCACATAAAACGGTTATTTTATATATGAATCCTCAATATGTTATGTGAAGTAGCATAAGCAATTCAAATGTTACTAGAATAAGCTATTATATATACAAAAAAGGTTAAAGTTCAGTACTATGCACGGCTGTAGGTATGTTTTGTCCTGGAAAATCTGACATCTCTACAGAACATGTCCCACTTTGGGCAGTCGAAAAGGTGGCAACCCTAAGAATGACCACAGGTTCACCCCATAGTGTTGGTGTGTGCCTCTGACAATCTGCACCAGTGTGGTAAATAGCTGAGGATTGACGTCACTAAATAATGAGAAATATCCTGAGTATAAGATTCCACAACCTGCAGAAAAGTCATGCTAATGCAAAACCTAGCATTCTATCAACGTTCTAAGCTTGTAAGAGCAATCGTTAAAATGTGTCCCTAATTGTTCCCCCATCGTGTAGGTTTTGCGCAGGTTCGGTGCTCTAAGAGGTTGAGAGGTATGGTCGTACATATTTACAGAAACAGCCCTTCACACTTGTGTAATGTACAACTGCATACCTGTAGTCACTTCATGTCCAAAATTAATAATCATCGTATGACTGTATACAGGTAATAGTCAAATGTGAATGGGAACACCCCTCACCGTGTAGTATGGACTGTAACAACCCCACCCATAATAAGTAATGCCAGCAGAATAAGCCGCTGACAGGTGCCCAAACACCTGTGTCTATAAACACAAAACTTCAAAATAGGGAGATAATCCCTGTCCATATGCTTCGTTTGACATTTCACCTCGGCCAGGGAAGTTCCGTTCACCAGATCACTACATGAACACCCTGACAATCAAAGACCTGTATGTGGCTGGACTATATGCCTTGGTGTTCTGCATATCCTCGGAGTGATTAACAATGCAGCCAGAGTCCACAGCAGTAGGCAATAACGAATGTGTAATATGTAGTACCGCCTTTTTCCCAGCAGGAGAATGGATGCCTGTGTCGTAGGTGAAGCGGTGAGGTGTATGTTGATGTAGCTAAGTACTATGGGTATGCATATCAATGAGGGAGAACACCAATAGAATAGTGGTTCCGGTATCCGGCCAACGTGAATGCAGTCCCGGTTGACCTACGACCACTGCACATATAACTTGAAAGTGTAATGAAAGCATTCGTGCAGTACACACATTTAAATATGTAAAGGTGAATGTGTGTTTCGCTGTAGTCCGTAAACTGGAATACAGATATGTAACTGTTACGGTCAGAATTATGAAAGTTCACGGAAGCACAATTATCTATGAAACATATGTAACCCACAATAAGGATATGCAAGTGCGCCTGCGCGTGTGTAATCCGCTCACAGAATAGAAAATGAATGGTGTTTTCCCCACGTTCTATGTACATGGCTCATACCTGTTAAACCCGTAAAGTAAGAAACCAGACAAAGGCATAACAACAACTGGTACAAATAGGGACAATCCCCAGATATTGCCCTAACAAACATAGAAAGTGGATAGAATAACAGGTCTGTCACTAGCATGGATTCTCTGAAGGGTATGAAGTCGTAACCTGAAATGTTTGTCATTATTTACCAACGTCAGTCTTTAATGATATGCCACTAACTTGCCAGATAGACACAAGGTTATGAAAAATGGACCAAAGATAAGAGGCAAACAGCTGTACATGCAGCGGAAATCTGTACAGTTGAAAGGTATGATATGGAGATATATATACACATATATCCACAGACATAATCCAAAGCAAATTACGAGATGAGGAATGTACAGACATATGTATATATGTACATATATATATCTATACACACACGATACATGAATAGATATATACACAACAAACATATGTCCCTGTACATATAACACATGTACATAAATAGGTCATGGTATAGCTAATATGGATAGACAGACAGACATGCATGAAAGGAGAATACACCGATGGTTTCCAAACCATTGCCCGGAAAGTACCAGTGTGACAGGGCCTGCAAGTTCTACACGTTAAACATGAATATAGGTGTCCTTTGCAGGACCCCAAAAACTGATCCTGTATGAAGTGCAAACTGTCATTGATGCAAAAGAAGTCACACCTGCAACTACGATATAGGTGTACATGCAACAGTGGCAGGTGCAAGGGTAATAACACATGGGTCCCTCAGAAAAGTCATACTAATGCAAAACTTATAATACTGTCAACTATCTAAGTTTGTAAGAGCAATATGTAGAATCTGCCTCTATCTGTCCCCCCATCATGTTAGGCTTTGTACAGATGTTTTGCACTAGGAGGTTGATAGGTATGATCAGAAACAGATACATGTCTGAGGAAACAGCATTATCGACTGCAAGATAACTCAGAAGGTATGAAAAGCGCTGCAGTAGGAAGTTCATCCGCAGGTGTGTGCTGACATGTCAAATGACACAGCAGTCTACAGGAAGTACCTATAGGGTGTCACCTTTACCAGTGATGACAGTGGGACATACCCACAGCCATGCATATACCACAAATAGACATAGCACACAGCAAAGCCTAGGCCATGATACATGAAGCCTCCGGCATGTATGGATTGAGTGAGAGTACAGCAAGGAAAGATGACTGCCAGGCTATTCAGCAAACACCTGCAGGGGTGTGCAAGACCGCCCGTAACATGAACATTGCACGGACAATGTTGGGATTTGCAGCATACCCCATTTGTATGTGTAAGCTATGCAAATGATGTAATTATAGGGTTGCCACCTTTCCAAACGCCCAAAGTGGGACATTTGTGCTACAAACATCAGATTTTGCAGGGCAAAACATACC
>NC_056734.1:448542569-448570069 GCF_019279795.1 Protopterus annectens | reverse complement strand
GAATGTACTGTGTGTCCATCTACACAACGGTGTACTGGGCATGCCCACACACTTAGCAGTTGCATAGGGCCGTCTTGCATGCACACGGATTCTAAACATGGAAGGGCACAGTATGGTATTACTGTCCCCACGTACATGAAGGCCACTCACATGTATTGACCAGTTCACACTCTGGAGCTATCACAGATGTCTCAGGTGCATATCACAGAGGTACACACCACAATCTACAATGTAGCCCACTGACATCACCATTTCATTGGAGCAGCAATACACAGCCATACATTAACACAACACCGTGTGACTCATGACCAGTGGACTGTACATAGGTCTACAGCAACTGTACAGACTACACATGTACTGACAGGGTTCCATCATGTGTTATGCATTGCAATGATACCACTGTACATAACCAGGTCGGCTCTACACATACCAGGGGGCCTGGGTCTTACACAGCTGTGACAGATGACTGCCACTGTACACCAATGAACACACATGTTTGGCTATGTCATACATGTAATTGCAGTGGATATGTGCATTGACCACACACACAACACATATGTACATATCATAGCTTTTGCTGTCCTCCGTGCAGACAAGTGGCTACAGCAATCATACGCACGCAAATGGAAGGTGGGTCCATGGCTGTTGAATGCTAACAGTACATGAGGCAGCAATGTTGACAGAAGACACATTCCCTCTGTACTAGTTACCCATGACACCCATCATATCATACAACAGTCCATGTGTTATGTATGTCAACACACATGTGCACCAATTGCAATGTATACAAACATGGCTACATGACAGGCATGTAGGACCAACACACATGTACAATCTGTAGTGTGCATGCAGCTACCATGCATGTGCAGTAGCTGATGTAAGTAACTCATCTGTGCCTAACTACAACATGCAGTTGCAATGCAGCCCCATCATTGACACCTGTATATGGTGACATACTGGCAGTACGGTAGGATGTACAGCAGGTATTAATGGATATGTGTACATAAAGAGGTGATCCACCTGTGTAGATGGATGTTTGCCGGGGATGGCTCACAGGTGTGTCACACGCCATCCTACCATTACATGTGCAAACAGTACTCTATGTTACCGTTACTTGATGGTGGAGACATAGAACCTACACAGTGGTCAGGTGTTACTTTCAGTACGTCACTTGACACCTGTAACACGTACATCCTCCCGTGTGCCTTTAGCAGCACAATTGCCGAAGGTAGCGTTGGTACACATAATGCGGCCAACACTGCTGCATGTCTGTCAGACGTATCATCATATAGCAGGTGTATCATTCACAGTACTGCCATGTGTGATTGCTTGTGTGACCATATATGCCACATATGGTGGGGAATACATCCCAATTGTTACACACCCCTGTACACTGTTGTAGAGATCTGTACATACTGCAGTGTGGAAAGCATGATGTAGGCAGGTGTGGTGTGTGTATCACACACATCAGCTATCCATATGTGTATGACATGTGTGGTCTCCACAGTGTGTATATGTAGGTATGTATGGCTGTCTGGTGCATGGAGTGAGGGTGTATGCTACCATACAGGACACACAGGATCCCTAACCCCTCATGGTGATGCAGTCCACTACCCTGTTGATGCCATCGATCTCAGCTGCACTGGTTACCTGTACATATTCTTTCTCTGTGTCACATCGTGTGGGTTCACAGTACTGTGACGGTGATGACCACATAGGCATGGGTCCTCACCTCAACACTATGGGATGTGCGTTATAGTGTTGTTGACCCTGTGAGTGTGAGCATGTTCCTGTAATGTGACAGGGTATTACTGCTACACAGTGAGGCCTCATGCTATCAAGTGGCCTCTAACATTATCATTGGACAGACCGCTGTGTACAGCCCCTGCACCATGTAAACATACCTGTGATGTGACCTGGTATGGATGTCATGTCTCTAGCCACTGTAGCCTATTACACTGCCCACATGCTTCTGGATCAGTATATGTGTGGACATCTGTGTTATGTTAGACTTTCCAACAGTCAGGCTGAGGGTACGTTTAGCATGCTGATATTGCCATATGTGCCTGTGAGTACTCCACAGTTACACATGGGAGACTGCAAACAGTGCTACCTGTAGGCACATGCAAGTAGACCATAAGGAGGGAACCAGGGCATCATTACCAACATGCTGTTACTGTTGTTACTGAGACACATACTGTGAACATATAACAATGCATGCTAAACCTGTACTACATGGTATGTCTGGTGCATGTCAACAGGTCACAACTAATGTAATATACACGTCTCTCACTATTCACACACAACTAATGTAATATACACTTCTCACTGTTCTGTTCACCCTGTGCATCAGACCATTTGAGCATGTCCCTGCACCAATGATGTGGATGACAGGGATGTGGCACAGGCTTCATCATATGCACAGGGTGATAATGTTTGCCAGGGGCATAGGCTGCACCAATGGATGACATCTTGTGTGTGGGTAAGGGCCAGCGATATGTTTGGACATGTCTGTTCAGTATGCATGTGGGTGTTCTGGTGCCCTACAGATGTCTTTGCTGTGTGCGTGTATGTGTACGCACAGTACTGCCTTTTGTGAGATCTACATGGGGTATTATTGACAGCTCCAGATTGTACAGACCAGGTTGTACAGCTCACTGTGTCCGGCCATGGCCACATGACCTGTGCCTGCCAGGGGTTGCACAGGCACTACCAGGCGGAGGTACAGCTTGGCTACTGTCCGACGACACATGTCCACTGGAACTGTGTCCCCGCTGGGAACATCCAGGGCCATGTCCACGTGGCCTGCTGTGTCCTGGTGTGGACAGCATGGCATCAGCTGCACTGCTACTGCTACCAGCACTATGGGAGCGGGCATGTGAGGTGGCACGCTCACATTGACCTGCACTAGGTGGTGTAGCTGGCCTATGTCCATGTGGCCTATGCCTCACTCCTACCAGATGTTCCAGCACAGACTGCTCACACTCGCGGATTGCCATGCCATGGTCAAGGATTCCAACCATGTCACCCAATCGCCTGTCCAGAACATCAGCAATCTGCTGTTGAGCATTTGCCAATGCCTGGATGTTGTCATTTAGGGTATGGATAGCAGCCCTCTGCAGCCTCTGCCCTTCTCTGTTCTGCCATTCAGCACATGCCTGTGCCGCTATTACAGTCTGGAACATGCGTCTGGTGATACCAGCTGCTGCGCTCTGTCCTGCAGGTGCATGTCTGCCAGAGGTCCTCCTACGAGCAGCACCGGCCACATGCCTGTGTGGCACATCTGCAGTCATTACACTGACACCATGGTGTGTAGACACACCTTCTGTAGCCACCACACGTTCCTGTTCCACGCTAACAGACGCTGACTGTTGTTCCTCTATGGCCACTGGTGATGCGGTATGTGTTGGCAGCAGAACTGTGTGCGGGGAAGAGGGGGGCATAGCTGGGATGGCAACCATTGGCACAGATTCAGCCCCTGACAACCCTGCCTGTACCTCATGCATATGTTCATCACTGCTAGTATCTGTGGGGACACTAACATCAGATGGACCGCAGGAGGGTAACGCAACTACATCACCTGTGAATGCAAAGAAAGACTCTAAATTACAATAGACACACAGACACACAGACACACACACACAGACACACCATGCATGTGATTTGACAGATGGCATGCAGCATGCCTGTGATACAGCAGAGGGCATGCAGCTCAGACATTAATAGAGTTAGTAAGCATACCCCCCTGGGGTGCACATTACAGCAAGCAGGTGTCATATCAGTAGCCATGCAGTTCACACAATCATGGTAGTATGCATGCATCCCCGTGTTACACCATGTGGACTAGAACAGGATAACAGTACACATGGCTGACGTGACCTTGACATGTAATCTGCTGACATGTACATTAACATGCATACATGTCTGACACAATGGTGTCCTGACACATGTACAGCATCGTAATGGGCACCACATTGCGGTGTTGTCTGTATGCCCCAGAGATAGAATGCATGTTTACCAAATGTGCATGAGCATGGAAGGGTAGTGTGAGCCATCTACATTGCTATACAGTGTGAAGTACAGACACTGTGCCATTGCATGGCATCATGAGGCATCTATATTGCTGTACAATGCATAATATGTACACATTGCATAGCCATAACTGCATGCATACCCATGACATAACTGTGGATTGTGACCCACGATGCTGAGGTGTATACACACAAAACCATGCTGTGTCAAGTGACAGGTCACTGGAGGACCTACAGATGACACTCCTGCACAACAACTACAGGGTCTTAGCTGCCTGCATACATGCCCACACATAGCGGACATGTCAATTGACCATTTCCCACATGACATTGATGTACCACACACACGAGGTGCACAGCTAACGGTGATGTCCTACAGCAGCAAGGGAAATGTACAGTATCTGTGGCCTGATGTGGTGTCAATTTCTGTCGAAGCTGTACAGGTGACTACTGTCATGCTATGACACAGTAGTGATGTTCAACAGATCTTATATGGTAGACTTTAGTGACACCTCCACTAGCTGTGCACAGGCTTTTAGGATGTCCAGTGTACCACATCAACTGTATAATCAGTCAACTAAGGCTATAATTGGACCATGTGTGGACAATGTGCAACAGGGTGTATACACATCACATCTACTGTGTGGCTACGTGTCTCTGGCCATCCCCCATGGCCATGTGTGCACATGTGTTGGCCAAATGTGTGTGATGGCCATCTATCTCACATGTCTGTGTTGTCCCATATGACATACACCCATAAATGTCAGATATGTCACCATCCACAGGGCTATGCAGACAATGGGTTGTATGTTTGGTATGTGGGGTATGGGTCATGGGATAGTGTGACAATATTGCTGCCAGAACACTACATGTCTCGGACATGTCAGATTGCACATCACAATGTGTGCACCCAATGCAGGGGCATATAACACAATGGTGACACCTGTGGGCTGCCCATATCACAGCTCACTGTGTGGAACTGTTTGCGTACCGCACATGTTGTTCCAATGCCTACTACATATGCCTCCATTGTAGAACACCTCCACCGTTGTATGCACAGCTGACCACACATGTAGCAATGACAACTACAGTGGTTTCAAGTCTGTATATCACTTCATTTTTATATATTGCACATGGGTGGCCTGTGTGAATGATGGGTGATGCAACTTGTATATCGTGACTGGAACGAACATCAAGTGTGCAACTGTTAACTGGCCACATGGCAAATAGATCTATGCTTTAACATGCCTGATACTGATGACAGTCTCACCTGCAATGGACTCATGTCTGTGCGGCACGCCAGAGGTACCTGTATAGGGGTGACACAGCAGTATGAACATTATCCATGACTGTATGACAGCCACAGGGTGCACTGTGCATGTTAACACATTTGCCTGTATAATAGCATATAGTATGCACATGTGTGCATACACAGGGTAGCATAGTGTAGTATGCAGCATGTGTGTCCACATACCTTGCATATGTTGTTACTTTACATAATGTACAGTGACACATGCAACTAAATGGGATATAATAGCCATATGTGCAGGACGGACTTACCAGGCAACTCCAGGCTCATTGGTTGGGAAACACCCACCTCCATGATGGCAGCTAGTGTGTGTGGATGCTGTTCTGAGGGTGTCCCCACACTGGCCAGTAGCTCCTCAGTGTGTGTGAGTGGGGGCTGGGTTGGTGGCCCACCACCTGTTCCACCATGTTCCCTGGCGATTGCAGTGGCACGCTGTTTTGCATGTCGTATCAAGTCCATGTAGTGTCTGCGCACCTGCTGGTAGGTGCGGTTATGGCCACCCACATCGTTCACCCTCCTGCGTAGATCCTGCCACAGGTCGTCCCGCTGCTGGGCATGCTGTGGCACATGGCTGTCCAACACCTTGTAATTTTCATGGAGGTACGGGATGAGGACATCATCCTTCTGGTGGCTGCACGCTGGAAGGCGTGTACGAGGCGTTATCTGTAAGACATAATGATGGTGACAGGTCACAGTTTCAGAGATGTACAGAGATACTGCTGCACATACATTTCTATGACATCTAGTACATCTGCACATTTATCTTTGCAAATCAACATGACACTGACACGACTGACGTGTTTGTGTCACACACATGTAACACCCGTTATGCATTGGATATCATCACCATATATGTGTGTCACCTCATTACAGTGTTCATACTCCATGTGAATGCTGTCTTGATGTGGGCATGTCTATTTGCCTGCAATGGTGTTCTTACCTATCTGCACACGCCTGGATGTGTCCACGGTAATGCTGTTGACCTTGATGCTGTGTATATGTCACATATCAACACAGACACAGCCTTAATGGACTTGAGCAGTGACAATGCACACATATGCATGGACACCTGTACATACATGTGTTTTGCCATATACATCTACACAGCACTGTACAGCTGTTCCACATCCTGCCACGGATCGCCTGTGTTGCACATGTGATAGACATGGGACAATGGCTAGTCGGATGTCATTCACAGGGATTGTTATCAACCATAGCATGTACAGGCAAGGTTTCCTAGCTGTAACAGACAGCTATTATGCCGCCGCGAGGTGCATCAGTGCCACATTACTGATCTGGACAGTTGATACTATATCTAACATGCGGCCATCACACCATGTATGACTGGGATGACATGTGCAGCTGTGATGGACAGGGTTGCATGGTTTGGCAGGAGTATGTCACATGTATGGCACAGGGATCTGTCCAGCATGTGGTGATCCTAGTATTAGGATGGTGGCTGTCCATGACGTATGTCTTGCAGATCAGGATATGGACATGTAGCATGTCCATCATCATGGTGTAGCAAATGTCTTTATGCAAGGTAGACAGCATGCTGCATAGTGAAGGTGAGGATTGTGAAGGCTGGTATCGCCCATCCATGCATGGCCATTACCCCTTAAAGGTGATATGTGATCCAATATTGGTCACCCCAGTGCTGTATATGCCTGTCCAATGATCTCCGTGCTCATGGATGGCACCCTGTCATGACATGGGTACTTCGTATGACTACCCAAGGGGCCTGGAGACGTCACCAAGGCAGGGAGGTGTACTGCACAACACCATCCCTTACACAGTGTCCATAATGTTGACCACAGCCTAGGTGGTAGTTAATGGGTTCAGGGATGTTCACCTAGTGGTGACAATGCTGATATCATCTATCAGAATGTGCACATATGTCACACACCTCACCCACACAGTCCATTCTGTATGTTGTTCACAACACTGACACAGCTATTCCTCATAGGTCATGGCCATTCACATCCTTACATACACAAATGCCTAACATTTGTCTGTCTGGTATGGGCTACAATGCGGGTGGAGTACAACACATTAACCCTGTTCTACTGTAGCTGGCACTGGTGTGATATGCACATGTCACTCTGGCACCTTTTGTAGTTGTGAGTCTGTCAACAGGCCACTGGTAGAACACTCCTGTGACATACAAATGTATGTGTAATCATATATCCGTACTGTCTTGTACATCTGTACTGCTAACATCTACAGTGATAATGGTTCATGGACATGCACACCATACTCAGCAGGGTTATAGTGCAGTGCCACCCATTATGACTGTCGTCACCACTTGTGGGTTGATATTATCCAACACCCTATCTGTATCAGAACTTGCATGTCATGAGCTACTGATTAATATAGCACCCATTCCACACCATTTCCCACAGGTACACTGGCTGTCCTAAAATTTCCAGCTTGCTTATGGTACAAAAGCTGTGAGACATGGTTGTATATACAGGCATGCCCAACTGTCATGTACCAGTGCTATTGCTTGTCTATATGATGGATATGTCATACATGTGGCAATAGAGCAATTGTCTCATGTACACATTCAATGCTCACCTCCCAACATACGACACTACAGCCTGTGGGGGATGCACTTATGCAGCCCTGCTGGGGGTAATGCTGTCATCAACCCTGACTGCACCTGACAGTCATGTGGGGATGTGTAACAATTGAAACACACCCCATTCATCACATAGTCTCACATGATCTCCACTACAGGCCACACATATGAGGACGACTTGTGCAGTACCTCTCCATACTCTGTGTAGGCACCAGAGGCAGCCCCCATCACGGAACACAACATCACCAACTTATAGCCCACAGACACATGTGTGCCCATCACATACAGCCAATAGGGTGTTATAACATACACAACACACCAATCATAGGTGACTTTGTAGGTGGTCACACTGCAGTTCCACACAGCAGGCTACACAAGGCGATAGTCGCTTACATCTAGCTGTCGGGTAACTGGTTCTGCAACATAACCTATGCACCCATGCCACACCTCACCAGGTACGATGTGACTGTCATTCTCCATTTTAGTGTGACTGCCCTGAGATGCCACTTCACAGACGACGTGTGCAGGGACATGCAATAGCTCACCAGTCTTGTAGCCATGAAGGTGTGGGCCTAGCTCTGGGGAGCATTATGCATTCATCCGGACCCAATACTACTGTACAATGACTGACTGTGTCACTTCAACAGTTGCCTATGCTTCTGCTGTCATTCCACAGGCATCTGATATCTGTCCACTTTGACTGACCTGGTCAAACACAATGCTTTGGCACAGATGATCTGCACCTGTCAGCCCTGGGAGTACAGATCACATGTAAGGCTCTTGCTGCTTCTATACTGCCTGTCTTGCACAGTTTCCAATAACAGTCACCGGCAGAATGGGAACTGGCAAGAAAGACATGGGGTCATGTGACACAATGCTTGCATCATTCTGTGATGCACACAGGCAAGGCACACCTTATAATGCAACACTCCAATATCTCTGCAGTGACTGGGACCTGCTTCTAGGCTCTGCAGAGCACACCTGCAATGATAGGTTATGGACAGACCATACCTTTCAGGCACATACCTGGGCCGGCACACCCACAGCTCAGGTGTTCCCATATCCCACTATATTGTACACACATCCTGGCTAGTTACTTAGCACAATGCATCAGAGGTGCCCCACGTGCAACTAACTGTGTCCAGAACCGCTATACACATTGTAACAAGCTACAGATTCAACAACATACCCCACAGTTACCAGACCTCATTTGTTGGTGTACTGGACAGTAGGGCTCAGACAGCTACTACTGATGTGTGACTGACACTACCCCACACTTAACTGGGATAGCCATTCATGTACCGAAACATCCATGAGTCATAACCTCCACTCGGCTGGATCAACCCATACACACCACCTCCAAGACCTACATTAACCTTGACATGACCACTACCAACATGTGACTGGTGTTCCACACCTGGGGTTATCCCCTCATTGGTGGGTTCGAACATATGCTAATCAACCTTATTAGCCACATCCCGGCACCACACCCTTCACGGCATACACAGTACATGAGTACTACAACACCTACTACAGACGTCTTATGACAGCGGTTGTTAACGTCATGACACCCGTGCAGATGGACAATGCACATACAAATGCTGAAACATACCCCAGTGCACTTCATTAGCATGTAAACAACTGCATGGATCATGCTATTCCACACAGAGCCATGATGGTACACACCAGATAACAGACGCCACTCTGGTGGTCAAGTTCCATGGACATAATGTACAACAACAGGTGGAGGCTGTTGCACAGTGGTGTACAATCCCATGGGTGGGGTAGCTCACTGGTCAGCCTCGGTAGGGCCACAGGATCCCTCATCACATACTCCAAGCCTAGCTACGTACACATTACTGCGACACATTCCGGGGTGTACCACAAGGCATTATGGTGGTATGTCAGTAGTCGATGGCAACACCCACATCTGCTCTCACATACAACAGTCACTCAGGAACATTACAGACCCAGGTGATGTTGGCAACATGCTGGCAGATGGATTCAATGCTAACATTACACCCTCTCACTCACTACAGGGCCACAATCCATGCAGGAACATTGCGGTGTCCCTGCGGCCACACCTACACAGTACTAACCTGCACTCTATATGTCCTGGGACACTGGCCTCATGTTACCTTCCAAAGTCCCAGGATGTGATGTCCACAAACCTCTGAACGACATGTCTCCCCACTAGGCCACCATATTCAGTAATAGCCTTGTATCAGACATTGTGGCCCCTGAATGGCACACAGCAACATTTATCACACTCCACACAGGTGGCACCACAATGCACGAGTGGGACTATAGTCCTGCACACCTGACTGGACTGTTCTGCACGGCTATGGGGCACACCATCAAGGACGTCATTCACAGAGACATTGTTGGGCTCCGGTCCTTTGATGCCACCCGGGTTGGACTTGTTAGGGCCAGAGCATGGCCCCTACACCTGGTGGACTCCTTTCATGCAGTCACCAGGGTAGTTGATGATGGTACGGGAGTCCACACATCCTACATTGTCCTCTCATAGCCTTTCAGCACCGTTTTCCATTCTGGTATTGACAACATACACATTCACCTGCACATCGTACCCTATGTCTCAGGATAGTACCTACTGTATTTCAGTTACATTTGGCATACCACAGTCCTCAGTCATTGGGCCCTCATGTTCAGTATATGCTTCCCTGAGGTACAGGCTAGCACAGAGGACTTTCCCTGCCTAGCTTTACAAACCCCTGCATACAACGCACCATGATTGATCCACCAGTTGATACTGACTTCATCCATATAGGTGTCACTGTGACAGATACCTGATATGAATATCATGGCCTCAAGCTGCATGACACAAGGTGCATGAACATCATCTTTGCATTACACCATTCACCCACTGACTATCACATAGGTGGTAGTCCTCTACATACATGTCACATTGTACATGTTTGTAGTACACACGTATGTTGCACCCACTCCTGTGGTTACCGTATTGCCACTGTGGCATGGATATCCTTCTACGTGGCCACACGTATCTGTACTGGGTGTGTAGCTGGTACATAGGCACCCATTGTACCTCTGAACTCAAGACTTCTACACACATTCAAGGGTACATCACCCCATTTAGGGTGTACCTTACACAACAGCTACAGCTTTACATACCACACCATTAACATGCCATGACGTTTATTGAGCTCCGACAGTTAAAGTATGCGGCTGAACTATGGACACCACGTCTGTACACATTTGCATACTACATACTCAGGGGTGACCTCTGCTGAACAGACAGAGCCCATGTCCACAACAATATTAATGGATATACTCCACATACGCGACATAAGCAAAAGCCACTGTGTGCAACATGCTCATGGATATGTGCACACACGCAACAATGAGTGGAATGTGCTTGAGGGTTACATTCCCAAACCGGATACTCACCATGCTTTGGAACATGAGTCCTATGTACATCACGCAGGGGCACTCAGTAGCACTGTTCATGTGATACCTCCCTTGGTGGTTGGGAGACACATGTACGCCAGGGATCACTGCAGTGGCTGTACTGTGCAGAGGTGCAGGTAACACATGGCTCTGCTGTTCACAGGACACTACCCTAGAGAGGTGCCACTGGTGTGAACACTATAGTTGTGCTTACACATGGACTTGCCAGACTGCATAGTACCCCACTATGAACCTGTGAAGCTATTGCATGTCCTTTGTGCATGGTTACTTGGTAGCCCTTCCATTTAGATTAGCTATCATGCTATTGCAATGTCCCGTGCCTACAAGCCATATGTATCCTGTTATTGTACATGCCAATAGACGATACCTTTGGTATGCATGATATGCCTGTTATGCTGTGTAGAATATCTGACATATCTACCTACAATACTATACATTACACATATTTCACATAGTATCCCATAATGCAAAGCATACTTGCACAGCGGGACCACCTTAGACATGTCATTTTTGTTATATGCCCATACACATGCCTACTGTGACAGTATATCAACATATACTATCCCCTGCTATGGCACGTACTTGTTGGACATACCCTACCACTGATGGCGGGTTGTATGGAATTGTTCTGTTTAAAGCCCTCATGTAGCATCCCTTGTGGTGTCTGTGATGTGTACTTTGTGGCCCACTGCTGGACGCACAGTTTCTACGCGTTAGTATGCTCAGCAAGACATCACTACATAAATACCTTTTCCCACTTTATGCATTGCGGACACTTTTAATTAATGCAAACCAGGCTATACATACAGTAAATAATTAATAAAAAACATGCTATACATAAACGTACATGCCGAGTGTTCTACATACCTTGTTATCGTTATGGACTTTCATCTCTATCTCTCTCACACTGCTTAAGCAGGTATTTTGTATGAGCATATGGTTTGTATGTCTGGCAAGTCATCCTTATATACGTCGATAGCTGTAACATGTGGTTTCCTCCCACCAATTGGTGTTCCTGAGTGACTAATTACTTGCATATCAGCTGTGTAGCTACTCCATTCGCCAATTACGTGGCAACAGTGGGGTATAATTGAATTCTCCACTTGGGCGTTGCCCATTTGCCCTACCTTCGGGGAGACGGCCTGTATTGTGTTTTGTATGTGTAATTGCAACTGCTTTGCATAGAGACAATTATACTTTGGATTCATGTCCCCCGTGGATTGTGTGTGACTGCTAGAGTATGTGGTTTAACATGTGGGTGTACCTGTCATCCCAACGCCTGATAACGGACTATTGCAAACAAAACCTGTAACATCGCCGTTTGTTCCATTATATAACGGCTGCAATTTTGCATGGCGCCTTTAATTGTGTCTCTCACAAGGTATGTTGATGGTTCTGCAGATGTAATTGACTGACTGGATGTTTGTGCTGTTATTACAGTCTGTATTGCTATGGTTTCTAGTGTGGGGGATGTCGGTGGGTGTACGTAGCATTTACAGGTTTGTGGGGCTTGCATTTCTACATATTCCAGATATATGTGTGTGGGCCCCGTCCCTAATTAAAGACCTATCAGTTAGTAGACTTATGTTACAGGATTGTACATTGGGCCGTTGTTAATTGGTTTCTATATAGTATGCAGGTGAGGTTGCTACTTCCATACCTCCGGAATTGCAGCGATATGTAAAGGGATATGTCTAAATGACAGCTATCCAGTGTATTTCTGTCCCAGATATTTGCAGTCATTGCGGTTGTGTTGGTAACACAACCTCTTTGCCATGGGTTGCCACCTTTTCATATGGCCATTGTTGGACACTTGTGGGATGCACAGTGGTGTTTACAGGCCAACACATAGCCACAGTCAGTACACAGGTTAGCACATACTTTTATCCTCAATACATACCTATTGTGGGACTTTGGCTACTTATCATATTGCATGTAACATTTACGTTTCTTACATACAGGCATAACTATTTAATGCAACTATTACATTATATATGGGACATATTAATGCCCTACAATCCCGGACATTTGCCCTTTGTAATGATTTATGTCAGGACACACCTGCCCAGGGAGGGGCTGTCCCTCCTAATGTGGGACAGGTGGTAACCGTATGCCTACGGCTAGCTATACCCACACCTACCGTAATGATCTACCTCCGAGTTGGCACTAACAGACACACGATGCGGACACACACACATTACAGTCACACTGGGACGCACACGGCACCCTCAACACACACGTACACAGACTACGGCACTCACAAACACAGTTGAACACAGTACCTATGTGGACTGCAACACTGGCAGCGGTAACTAAATGTCCCTTCATATCATCATACTTTTACTCACAGTTGTACTGTTCGGTACTGTGTTCTTTCGGTCTTTCAGCCTCGTGGTTACGCATGTCGGTATGTTACACATTCCATAGTTGGCAGTATCCTATTTATTTGTACCTCCGAGGTGTTATGAATGTTGTTGACCTATCTATATATATTTGCAGATATCGCTGAATCTGTATATATCAACATATATCACTCTATCGCCCTTTCTATCTGTATTATATATATGTATATATGTGTACATATATATATATATATATATATATATATATATATATATATATATATATATATATATATATATATATATATATTTATATCTATATATATATCTATATATATATATATCTATATATATATATATATATATATATATAGATATATATATGTCTGACGGGCAAAGTGACAGGCAAGCTACACCTTTCATTGTGTACTTGTTGGTGTATACTGTTTCCTGGACTCCATACGTTTGTGTCTGTACCTGTCACATTACACACCTGCCATAGGTTAGGGTTACCAGCTGTCCCACTCTGCAAGGACAGTCCCTCTTTGGGAAGTTGTGTCCTGCATAATATATGTAAACATGGCAAATGTCCTGAGATTTTAGAACATACTTATTTCCTATAGTTTATGTAATAGTTGCATAAAACAGTTATTCTGTATCTGAACCACCTATATGTTCTAGAAACAGAATAAGTAAACATTACAAGGATGAGCTTTTATCTAGGCAAAACAGTGAAGTTCTCAATTTCGTACTGGCCAGGTGTATGTGTCAGCCTGCAGACATCTGACGTATGTCCCACATTGGTCATTTGAAGAGGTTGTAACCCTACCATAGGTACATCTTGGCTAGCAATAGTGTTAGGTGATTCTATACATGATTGCGTGTTCTACTCCTGGCAGTGGTCGTTTTACCCTTCAGAGCAGGCGCTATTAGTACAGGGGTGATTAATGCTGGTTTCACCTGTTCTGGACATCATTGACTATGATCTGCGCGATATTCGGAGAAGCTTATCCCTGTTTCGTGCATATCCATATAGTCATATTTAAACGTCGCTTACCAGCAGTGGGCAATGCATATTCCCGCTAACGTTTGCTACACATATGATCTGATGACCTGCATCCGACATGCATTACTCGTGCCTTCGATTACATCCCTTGCAGGGTGTGGGACCGGAACATGCATGACGGTCACTGCATTTATCACATGGCCATCTGGGATTTGTACACGTGTTATGTCGTTTTGTACTTGGAGTATACTACGCCTGTTACTCCATACTGCACTTTCGCATGGGTAACTCAGTTAGTTTATATATTGCTGAGTCCAGTTAATGGTATGTCCATGTGATGTTTACTGGATGCGCTCCGGCATTGGGTATGTATATCATAGTGAACCACACATGATACTGTGCTACACCTTCAAACGACCGTAGGTGGAGCATGCTGGGTGATTTAATACCTGTCATGGGTACACCCCATGCCTTGACAAAACATCCATGATTATATTATGTGGAGCCCCTCATTAACGCAGCAGGGACTCCATGCTTAGTGTGTGCAGAACAGTGCTTACACACATGTGCTCCCACAATTGCCTCTGCTCCACTAAGCGACAGTTGGTTACTCGATGTTGTGGCGATAGCGGACACTGTTTGCCCCGTTTGGTGTATGGCCTCTGACAATCGGCCGTGTACCTACCGATATACCTGGGAACCTGTACACACAGCACCATCATATGCTGATAGGCGCATGTACTGTTCAGGTGTTGACATTCCGTGTTCCGATAGCTGTTGTGTGTACAATGTTTGAGGGCTGCCTATGTAGGATTCACACAGTGGGCCACCTATACATTACAATTTACAGGTGGTCGTGTTTGTGTGCCATCCATTTTACTGTGTGTGCAGGTGGAGTGGTGTGTCAGTCCATAGGGGCCTACACTGTCAGAGTATGTGCTATACGTTCCCTCTTTGCCAAGGTGTAGGCATATTGGGCACGCCTCCATCCGCCTACTGTGGCTGGCACAGTGTGTTCATGGTCTGAATCCCTCTGTGCCTGTGATGGCCTTGGCAATTGCGGTGGGCTATGAGGGCCTTCACCATTTTGTCCCTGCTGCAGCTGTTTCCACAGGATCATATTATGTAGCATGGCACATACTATAACGATGTGGGCACACATGCCGGGAGAGTACTGCATCCACCAGATGTGTCCAAGCACCGGAACCATGATTTCAGCATCCCGAACACACGCTCTATGATGATTCTGGTTTGTGCGTGTGCCTCATTATGGCGTTCTTGCATGGGTGTGTGTGCATTTCTGATGGGAGTCATCATCCACAGCTCCAGTGCATAGCCAGCATCCCCCACAAGGTGGCCATGTGGGATGTCCCCCCTGACAAATACCTGATACAGCTGTGAGGCATGCCAGATATGGGAGTCATGGTAGCTTCCAGGGCTGCCAGCACACACATCCATGACAATGCTCTGGGCATTGTACATGACCTGGCAGTTGATGGAGTGGAATCCCTTGTGGTTTATGTAGTGCCTACCATGCTCATCGGGTGGTGACTTGATTTGTATGTGCATGCAGTCTATCGCACCCAGTACCTCTGGGTAGTGTGCCACACAGTGGAAGTGACGCATATTGCTGGCCAACTCCTCCTGTGTTCGGGGGAAGTATATATGCTCATTGGCATGTGGTAACATGGCATCCAGGAACTGGTGTAGTACCCTGGATGCTGATGCCTGTGAGATCCCCATTATATCTCCAGTTGGCCTTGAAAGGTACCTGTGGCTAGTATTCAAACATACACATACCTTCGTGTCCACTGGGATGGGTTCCCCTCTGTTGTTTCTGGTTCTCAGGCGTGGCCGGCACAGCTCCACTATTTGCTGTAGGATGTCCCTGTCCACCCTGTAATGCTCTACTATCTCCAGATCATGTAGCACCTGGTAGGTTACCCTTGGTCTGAACACTCTTCTCCTCCTCCAGGGCCTGCGGTGGTTGTCGGCATCATCCTCCACAACACCGTCAGTCTCTAACACATGCTGATGAATCACAGCTATGGCAGCTCCCAACATGTACATTTTAAAAGTTCCCCGTGTGTTTACACCTATGGTGCAGTGTTTGGGAATACACAGGTGTGTGTAGGGTGCTTTCACACTTTATACTATTGTGCTGTGAACACCGATGATGTCATAGGGTGTGTATGTACGATCGTAGCTACAGGGTATCTTATGTGTTTTACTACCGGAACTACTATTGTGGTGCCTTTGGTGTTGAATTACATATGGCTGACGTGGATTACCTCTTGACCTTCCCTTTACATTTCTGCATGTTCCACCTACCATTTTCTGGCATGCATCCAGCAGCCTGCTTTCATTTGTACTTTCCTAGACCTGGCGTACCTTGCATAATGTGTGCTATTGCCAGTCTACTGTTGGTTTGCTTTGCTCTGCTATGACAGATCTCCTATCTTTGCAATCCAATGCCTCCCCTCCTTTCTTTGCATTTCAATGCCTCCCCTATCCTGTTTTGCAGGTTTCTGCGAAGCAGACTTGTCAGCTGCTGTCGACTGGCCGCCGTGAGTTGATTGGTGTTGATTGCTCATTACTACTCCAATTACCCTACTTCGGAATTTCCTTTTTTTCTTCCCCTGACCTTCCTGTTTGCGCTATTGTTCGCAGCGTGTGCATCTGCTTACTGGGTTTCGGCACGCCATCCCCGCACATGCGCTTTTGGGCACCATGTGGGGTCTCAGCTAAACGATTCTATACCTTCCTCCCCACCCCTGTCCTGCAGCTTTGCTTAGCAATGGCCAGGCCAGATTTGCATTGCTCCAATGTGCTTACTACTACGATGGCACACCCCTCTGCTGCTGTCATGTATCTCCTCTGTGCCACTCCTCGGTGTTATAGCGCTGCGTCGTATGGTACAACCTTCATCCGGCGGGACATTTGCGATTCAGTATTATCCGCCTCATTTGCATGGCATTGACTACTAATTCATAGTTACCGCACCGAACACTGTCACAGGCCCTTAGCAACCCTTGCACCTTGGTTGTGGTGTTCCATGCCTACCATTGTGTATTATGGTGTAAACCTGATTTGTATTACATTGCGATTTTATGACATTTTTATATAATTTCTTTATGTTCCAGTTTGCGCACACATGCCCTGCAGTTGTACTGTGCGTTACTGTGGACATGACATTAAATGTTGTTTTTTAGGTGTCGTGCATCTTTTCTTATGCCATTGGCTGTGTATTTCGCCATTGGCATATGTTAACTTTGTAATACATGAGTCTGTTCCGCTTCCATAGCTCCGATGTTCTGTTTGGGAAAATGTAAACCGTGTTTTTTGGTTTACATTTCCATGGGCTTACGCTACACCTGCACCACTTCATGAATCACTATCTGCCTTCATTTGCTTGGTGCGACACTGTGCATGGGGTGATTAGCATAGCTATGCCGAGGGCTGCGCAGTTCTGGCGTACGCCGGTAGTGCACGTGGTATTGGATCATACCTGAATCGCTCGATGGCCATATTTGGCATTATTCCGCCTACGCTACACCTGCACCTGGTGCAAGCTTCATGAATGCCGGGGTTGGTCATTTACTACCCTAGTTAAACAAAAACTGGTTCATGCAGGCAAACACCAAAGTGTATAACAGTAACGTAGTTTCTTATTGGGAGCTGCATATATTAGTTTACTGAAAACTCAGTGATCTTGTTTTTTCAGATATTGTACTTTTCTTGATAGAGAGCAAGAAAAGCTAATAAAACTGAATGTTTTAGCATCTGTGAAAGTACCATTAGCCCACATCAGTTATATGATTCATGCACTGGTCTCAGCTGCAAGTTTGCTAACAAGCATATCTTAAATATTTTACTGTACATGTACTTTGTGTTTTAATTAATTTCCTTGATTTTAAAGTTATATCCAATCATCTCCAATGTTTTAATATATATATAACAGTTAACGATTAAATATTTTCACTGTTAGGGCCAGAGCATGGCCCCTACACCTGGTGGACTCCTTTCATGCAGTCACCAGGGTAGTTGATGATGGTACGGGAGTCCACACATCCTACATTGTCCTCTCATAGCCTTTCAGCACCGTTTTCCATTCTGGTATTGACAACATACACATTCACCTGCACATCGTACCCTATGTCTCAGGATAGTACCTACTGTATTTCAGTTACATTTGGCATACCACAGTCCTCAGTCATTGGGCCCCTCATGTTCAGTATATGCTTCCCTGAGGTACAGGCTAGCACAGAGGGACTTTCCCTGCCTAGCTTTACAAACCCCTGCATACAAAGCACCATGATTGATCCACCAGTTGATACTGACTTCATCCATATAGGTGTCACTGTGACAGATACCTGATATGAATATCATGGCCTCAAGCTGCATGACACAAGGTGCATGAACATCATCTTTGCATTACACCATTCACCCACTGACTATCACATAGGTGGTAGTCCTCTACATACATGTCACATTGTACATGTTTGTAGTACACATGTATGTTGCACCCACTCCTGTGGTTACCGTATTGCCACTGTGGCATGGATATCCTTCTACGTGGCCACACGTATCTGTACTGGGTGTGTAGCTGGTACATAGGCACCCATTGTACCTCTGAACTCAAGACTTCTACACACATTCAAGGGTACATCACCCCATTTAGGGTGTACCTTACACAACAGCTACAGCTTTACATACCACACCATTAACATGCCATGACGTTTATTGAGCTCCGACAGTTAAAGTATGCGGCTGAACTATGGACACCACGTCTGTACACATTTGCATACTACATACTCAGGGGTGACCTCTGCTGAACAGACAGAGCCCATGTCCACAACAATATTAATGGATATACTCCACATACGTGACATAAGCAAAAGCCACTGTGTGCAACATGCTCATGGATATGTGCACACACGCAACAATGAGTGGGATGTGCTTGAGGGTTACATTCCCAAACCGGACACTCACCATGCTTTGGAACATGAGTCCTATGTACATCACGCAGGGGCACTCAGTAGCACTGTTCATGTGATACCTCCCTTGGTGGTTGGGAGACACATGTACGCCAGGGATCACTGCAGTGGCTGTACTGTGCAGAGGTGCAGGTAACACATGGCTCTGCTGTTCACAGGACACTACCCTAGAGAGGTGCCACTGGTGTGAACACTATAGTTGTGCTTACACATGGACTTGCCAGACTGCATAGTACCCCACTATGAACCTGTGAAGCT
Source organism: Protopterus annectens (assembly GCF_019279795.1). Classification (NCBI taxonomy): domain Eukaryota; kingdom Metazoa; phylum Chordata; order Ceratodontiformes; family Protopteridae; genus Protopterus; species Protopterus annectens. Next base: position 448,550,095 of record NC_056734.1, on the reverse strand, counting down.
ATTGCATGTCCTTTGTGCATGGTTACTTGGTAGCCCTTCCATTTAGATTAGCTATCATGCTATTGCAATGTCCCGTGCCTACAAGCCATATGTATCCTGTTATTGTACATGCCAATAGACGATACCTTTGGTATGCATGATATGCCTGTTATGCTGTGTAGAATATCTGACATATCTACCTACAATACTATACATTACACATATTTCACATAGTATCCCATAATGCAAAGCATACTTGCACAGCGGGACCACCTTAGACATTTCATTATTGTTATATGCCCATACACATGCCTACTGTGACAGTATATCAACATATACTATCCCCTGCTATGGCACGTACTTGTTGGGCATACCCTACCACTGATGGCGGGTTGTATGGAATTGTTCTGTTTAAAGCCCTCATGTAGCATCCCTTGTGGTGTCTGTGATGTGTACTTTGTGGCCCACTGCTGGACGCACAGTTTCTACGTGCGTTAGTATGCTCAGCAAGACATCACTACATAAATACCTTTTCCCACTTTATGCATTGCGGACACTTTTAATTAATGCAAACCAGGCTATACATACAGTAAATAATTAATAAAAAACATGCTATACATAAACATACATGCCGAGTGTTCTACATACCTTGTTATCGTTATGGACTTTCATCTCTCTCTCTCTCACACTGCTTAAGCAGGTATTTTGTATGAGCATATGGTTTGTATGTCTGGCAAGTCATCCTTATATACGTCGATACCTGTAACATGTGGTTTCCTCCCACCAATTGGTGTTCCTGAGTGACTAATTACTTGCATATCAGCTGTGTAGCTACTCCATTCGCCAATTACGTGGCAACAGTGGGGTATAATTGAATTCTCCACTTGGGCGTTGCCCATTTGCCCTACCTTCGGGGAGACGGCCTGTATTGTGTTTTGTATGTGTAATTGCAACTGCTTTGCATAGAGACAATTATACTTTGGATTCATGTCCCCCGTGGATTGTGTGTGACTGCTAGAGTATGTGGTTCAACATGTGGGTGTACCTGTCATCCCAATGCCTGATAACGGACTATTGCAAACAAAACCTGTAACATCGCCGTTTGTTCCATTATATAACGGCTGCAATTTTGCATGGCGCCTTTAATTGTGTCTCTCACAAGGTATGTTGATGGTTCTGCAGATGTAATTGACTGACTGGATGTTTGTGCTGTTATTACAGTCTGTATTGCTATGGTTTCTAGTGTGGGGGATGTCGGTGGGTGTACGTAGCATTTACAGGTTTGTGGGGCTTGCATTTCTACATATTCCAGATATATGTGTGTGGGCCCCGTCCCTAATTAAAGACCTATCAGTTAGTAGACTTATGTTACAGGATTGTACATTGGGCCGTTGTTAATTGGTTTCTATATAGTATGCAGGTGAAGTTGCTACTTCCATACCTCCGAAATTTCAGCGATATGTAAAGGATATGTCTAAATGACAGCTATCCAGTGTATTTCTGTCCCAGATATTTGCAGTCATTGCGGTTGTGTTGGTAACACAACCTCTTTGCCATGGGTTGCCACCTTTTCATATGGCCATTGTTGGACACTTGTGGGATGCACAGTGGTGTTTACAGGCCAACACATAGCCACGGTCAGTACACAGGTTAGCACATACTTTTATCCTCAATACATACCTATTGTGGGACTTTGGCTACTTATCATATTGCATGTAACATTTACGTTTCTTACATACAGGCATAACTATTTAATGCAACTATTACATTATATATGGGACATATTAATGTCCTACAATCCCGGACATTTGCCCTTTGTAATGATTTATGTCAGGACACACCTGCCCAGGGAGGGGCTGTCCCTCCTAATGTGGGTCAGGTGGTAACCGTATGCCTACGGCTAGCTATACCCACACCTACCGTAATGATCTACCTCCGAGTTGGCACTAACAGACACATGATGCGGACACACACACATTACAGTCACACGGGGATGCACACGGCACCCTCAACACACACATACACAGACTACGGCACTCACAAACACAGCTGAACACAGTACCTATGTGGACTGCAACACTGGCAGCGGTAACTAAATGTCCCTTCATGTCATCATACTTTTACTCACAGTTGTACTGTTCCGGTACTGTGTTCTTTCGGTCTTTCAGCCTCGTGGTTACGCATGTCGGTATGTTACACATTCCATAGTTGGCAGTATCCTATTTATTTGTACCTCCGAGGTGTTATGAATGTTGTTGACCTATCTATATATATTTGCAGATATCGCTGAATCCGTATATATCAACATATATCACTCTATCGCCCTTTCTATCTGCATTATATATATGTATATATGTGTATATATATGTATACATATATATATATATATATATATATATATATATTTATATATATATATATATATATATATATATATATATTTATATCTATATATCTATATATATATATATATATATATATCTGACGCGGAAAGTGACAGGCAAGCTACACCTTTCATTGTGTACTTGTTGGTGTATACTGTTTCCTGGACTCCGCACGTTTGTGTCTGTACCTGTCACATTACACACCTGCCATAGGTTAGGGTTACCAGCTGTCCCACTCTGCAAGGGACAGTCCCTCTTTGGGAAGTTGTGTCCTGCATAATATATGTAAACATGGCAAATGTCCTGAGATTTTAGAACATACTTATTTCCTATAGTTTATGTAATAGTTGCATAAAACAGTTATTCTGTATCTGAACCACCTATATGTTCTAGAAACAGAATAAGTAAACATTACAAGGATGAGCTTTTATCTAGGCAAAACAGTGAAGTTCTCAATTTCATACTGGCCAGGTGTATGTGTCAGCCTGCAGACATCTGACGTATGTCCCACATTGGTCATTTGAAGAGGTGGCAACCCTACCATAGGTACATCTTGGCTAGCAATAGTGTTAGGTGATTCTATACATGATTGCGTGTTCTACTCCTGGCAGTGGTCGTTTTACCCTTCAGAGCAGGCGCTATTAGTACAGGGGTGATTAATGCTGGTTTCACCTGTTCTGGACATCATTGACCATGATCTGCGCGATATTCGGAGAAGCTTATCCCTGTTTCGTGCATATCCATATAGTCATATTTAAACGTCGCTTACCAGCAGTGGGCAATGCATATTCCCGCTAACGTGTGCTACACATATGATCTGATGACCTGCATCCGACATGCATTACTCGTGCCTTCGGGATTACGTTACATCCCTTGCAGGGTGTGGGACCGGGAACATGCATGACGGTCACTGCATTTAACACATGGCCATCTGGGATTTGTACACGTGTTATGTCGTTTTGTACTTGGAGTATACTACGCCTGTTACTCCATACTGCACTCGCATGGGTAACTCAGTTAGTTTATATATTGCTGAGTCCAGTTAATGGTATGTCCATGTGATGTTTACTGGATGCGCTCTGGCATTGGGTATGTATATCACAGTGAACCACACATGATACTGTGCTACACCTTCAAACGACCGTAGGTGGAGCATGCTGGGGTGACGAATACCTGTCATGGGTACACCCCATGCCTTGACACAACATCCATGATTATATTATGTGGAGACCCTCATTAACACAGCAGGGACTCCATGCTTAGTGTGTGCAGAACAGTGCTTACACACATGTGCTCCCACAATTGCCTCTGCTCCACTAAGCGACAGTTGGTTACTCGATGTTGTGGCGATAGCGGACACTGTTTGCCCCGTTTGGTGTATGGCCTCTGACAATCGGCCGTGTACCTACCGATATACCTGGGAACCTGTACACACAGCACCATCATATGCTGATAGGCGCATGTACTGTTCAGGTGTTGACATTCCGTGTTCCGATAGCTGTTGTGTGTACAATGTTTGTGGGCTGCCTATGTAGGATTCACACAGTGGGCCACCTATACATTACAATTTACAGGTGGTCGTGTTTGTGTGCCATCCATTTTACTGTGTGTGCAGGTGGAGTGGTGTGTCAGTCCATAGGGGCCTACACTGTCAGAGTATGTGCTATACGTTCCCTCTTTGCCAAGGTGTAGGCATATTGGGCACGCCTCCATCCGCCTACTCTGGCTGGCACAGTGTGTTCATGGTCTGAATCCCTCTGTGCCTGTGATGGCCTTGGCAATTGCGGTGGGCTATGAGGGCCTTCACCATTTTGTCCCTGCTGCAGCTGTTTCCACAGGATCATATTATGTAGCATGGCACATACTATAATGATGTGGGCACACGTGCCGGGAGAGTACTGCAAGGCTCCACCAGATGTGTCCAAGCACCGGAACCATGATTTCAGCATCCCGAACACACGCTCTATGATGATTCTGGTTTGTGCGTGTGCCTCATTATGGCGTTCTTGCATGGGTGTGTGTGCATTTCTGATGGGAGTCATCATCCACAGCTCCAGTGCATAGCCAGCATCCCCCACAAGGTGGCCATGTGGGATGTCCCCCCTGACAAATACCTGATACAGCTGTGAGGCATGCCAGATATGGGAGTCATGGTAGCTTCCAGGGCTGCCAGCACACATCCATGACAATGCTCTGGGCATTGTACATGACCCGGCAGTTGATGGAGTGGAATCCCTTGTGGTTTATGTAGTGCCTACCATGCTCATCGGGTGGTGACTTGATTTGTATGTGCATGCAGTCTATCGCACCCAGTACCTCTGGGTAGTGTGCCACACAGTGGAAGTGACGCATATTGCTGGCCAACTCCTCCTGTGTTCGGGGGAAGTATATATGCTCATTGGCATGTGGTAACATGGCATCCAGGAACTGGTGTAGTACCCTGGATGCTGATGCCTGTGAGATCCCCATTATATCTCCAGTTGGCCTTTGAAAGGTACCTGTGGCTAGTATTCGCAAACATACACATACCTTCGTGTCCACTGGGATGGGTTCCCCTCTGTTGTTTCTGGTTCTCAGGCGTGGCCGGCACAGCTCCACTATTTGCTGTAGGATGTCCCTGTCCACCCTGTAATGCTCTACTATCTCCAGATCATGTAGCACCTGGTAGGTTACCCTTGGTCTGAACACTCTTCTCCTCCTCCAGGGCCTGCGGTGGTTGTCGGCATCATCCTCCACAACACCGTCAGTCTCTAACACATGCTGATGAATCACAGCTATGGCAGCTCCCAACATGTACATTTTAAAAGTTCCCCGTGTGTTTACACCTATGGTGCAGTGTTTGGGAATACACAGGTGTGTGTAGGGTGCTTTCACACTTTATACTATTGTGCTGTGAACACCGATGATGTCATAGGGTGTGTATGTACGATCGTAGCTACAGGGTATCTTATGTGTTTTACTACCGGAACTACTATTGTGGTGCCTTTGGTGTTGAATTACATATGGCTGACGTGGATTACCTCTTGACCTTCCCTTTACATTTCTGCATGTTCCACCTACCATTTTCTGGCATGCATCCAGCAGCCTGCTTTCATTTGTACTTTCCTAGACCTGGCGTACCTTGCATAATGTGTGCTATTGCCAGTCTACTGTTGGTTTGATTTGCTCTGCTATGACAGATCTCCTATCTTTGCAATCCAATGCCTCCCCTCCTTTCTTTGCATTTCAATGCCTCCCCTATCCTGTTTTGCAGGTTTCTGCGAGCAGACTTGTCAGCTGCTGTCGACTGGCCGCCGTGAGTTGATTGGTGTTGATTGCTCATTACTACTCCAATTACCCTACTTCGGCATTTCCTTTTTTTCTTCCCCTGACCTTCCTGTTTGTGCTATTGTTCGCAGCGTGTGCATCTGCTTACTGGGTTTCGGGCACGTTTTCATCCCCGTACACATGCGCTTTTGGGCACCATGTGGGGTCTCAGCTAAACGATTCTATACCTTCCTCCCCACCCCTGTCCTGCAGCTTTGCTTAGCAATGGCCAGGCCAGATTTGCATTGCTCCAATGTGCTTACTGCTACGATGGCACACCCCTCTGCTGCTGTCATGTATCTCCTCTGAGCCACTCCTCGGTGTTATAGCGCTGCGTCGTATGGTACGACCTTCATCCGGCAGGACATTTGCGATTCAGTATTATCCGCCTCATTTGCATGGCATTGACTACTAATTCATAGTTACCGCACCGAACACTGTCACAGGCCCTTAGCAACCCTTGCACCTTGGTTGTGGTGTTCCATGCCTACCATTGTGTATTATGGTGTAAACCTGATTTGTATTACATTGCGATTTTATGACATTTTTATATAATTTCTTTATGTTCCAGTTTGCGCACACATGCCCTGCAGTTGTACTGTGTGTTACTGTGGACATGACATTAAATGTTGTTTTTTAGGTGTCATGCATCTTTTCTTATGCCATTGGCTGTGTATTTCGCCATTGGCATATGTTAACTTTATAATACATGAGTCTGTTCCGCTTCCATAGCTCCGATGTTTTGTTTGGGAAAATGTAAACCGTGTTTTTTGGTTTACATTTCCATGGGCTTACGCTACACCTGCACCACTTCATGAATCACTATCTGCCTTCATTTGCTTGGTGCGACACTGTGCATGGGGTGATTAGCATAGCTATGCCGAGGGCTGCGCAGTTCTGGCGTACGCCGGTAGTGCACGTGGTATTGGATCATACCTGAATCGCTCGATGGCCATATTTGGCATTATTCCGCCTACGCTACACCTGCACCTGGTGCAAGCTTCATGAATGCCGGGGTTGGTCATTTACTACCCTAGTTAAACAAAATTGGTTCATGCAGGCAAACACCAAAGTGTATAACAGTAATGTAGTTTCTTATTGGGAGCTGCATATATTAGTTTACTGAAAACTCAGTGATCTTGTTTTTTCAGATATTGTACTTTTCTTGATAGAGAGCAAGAAAAGCTAATAAAACTGAATGTTTTAGCATCTGTGAAAGTACCATTAGCCCACATCAGTTATATGATTCATGCACTGGTCTCAGCTGCAAGTTTGCTAACAAGCATATCTTAAATATTTTACTGTACATGTACTTTGTGTTTTTAATTAATTTCCTTGATTTTAAAGTTATATCCAATCATCTCCAATGTTTTAATATATATATAACAGTTAACGTATTAAATATTTTCACTTCTGGAAATGTTAATCATCAATTTATCCCTCTTATCCAAATTTTTTTTCATCTCAAGGTTACTATAGTTTAGAGATGTGGGAGTTTATCTCAACATTAAGGCTACAGGTGTGCTTTTGTCTTGCAATAAAAATGGGGGGGTTATGTTTTGCCACCTTAGTAGTGTTGATATCTAGCTCCCAGAGTTTTATATATGTTGGGGTCAAATAATTATATTTAAATTAAAGAATGCACAATTTTTCATAGTAATTCCCACCCAAAGATAAACTGGACAGTCAAGGCAGACATCCAGCCTAAAATCCTCATGTTAGAGTTCTGCCTACCAGCACAAACAAATCCCAAATATATTTTATCGCATTAACACTGAGCTAAGTATAATACAGTATAAGACGTCCTCATATCAGCTTAGTACATATGTGACTACCACCAAGCCTTGAAATTGAGGT